>NC_133538.1:94286426-94587259 GCF_048544455.1 Silene latifolia | reverse complement strand
GCAAAACAAAGAACTAAAGATAAGAAATGACCCAAATAGGCACTAAAAAGCATGGAAACAATGGTAATTCGGGGGCTAAATATGCGCCAATTATGGTCACATCACTTATTCCAGATAGGATTTCCCTACTTGGTTATTGGTTACATAATTGTTGGTGTTGGTGATGTTTATTGTTGATCTTTATCATGTTGGATTATATTGTTGTTGTTGTTGTTGTATAATTGGTTGTACTTGTCTGTGTTCGCGAGGTGCGCCCTCGGCTGAGTGGAGTCACTTACAAGAGTGGCTTCACGCCCTTGATTCGGCCTCTGTGGAACCCACCACAGAAGGGGTTGTGCACATTAATGAACATGGGTTATCGCTCGGATGAGATGAGCGGTGATTAGGTGGGTACGGCTGCGGTCCCCTACTGGCGGCGAGGAATATGTGTTGCGATGGCTATTCTGGCAGGACTACACACTTTAGTGTGTAGTCAGGTGTGTGGAGTTGTGACGGAGTTTGGGTAGTGTGTGTTGTATCTTATATATTGTGTTTTGTGTAATCAGTAACTGACCCTGTTTAAATGTTTTGAAAACTGTGGTGATCCATTCGGGGATGGTGAGCAGTTATTGAACAGGTATGAGATGGCTTGCGCGAGAGATAGATGGGATGGAGTCATCACATGTCTTTAGAGTCTTCCGCTGTGTCATGAACTTATTTTACTTTAAGTTGATTTGGTTTTGGAACATTTGTACAGGTTTTTAAGTTTTGGTTTTGGATTGTAATCACTTAAACTATTTCACGTATTTAAGTATGTTTCTTTATGGTCTATTTGATATACATTGCCTTGGGTAACCGAGATGGTAGCATTTTTATGCATTAGGTGGTCCTGGTAAGGCACTTGGTTTATGGGGGTGTTACAAAGTGGTATCAGAGCGACGATTTTGGAACCTGTAACTAATGAACCCAATGAATCTAGGAAGTCAAAATAAAATGAACCTGGGTAGGAGTTGTTATGAGCTAATGCAAAGGCTTGGGAGACGTCCTAAAGTCGCGATCTCGCCCTACAACTTTGAACCGGTCACTATGGGGTGTGTCATGGGATCGCTATGTGTTTATTTTTTATATATATATATATATATATATATATATATATATATATATATATATATATATATATATATATATATATATATATATATATATATATAATGGATGGTGTGTTGTATGAATTGGTGGATAAATGAATGTGGAGAAAGGAGGATGTAGTGGCAAAAGGTGAGTAGTTTGCATGATTATATGTTGATATGAATAACGGAATTGCATGATGATTGATTTCTAATGTGGATTATTAGAAATATGTGAATAGGATGTTGCATTGTTTTATATACATATATATATGTAGTTGTTGTGGAAAGTAGTTGAGTTGAGCATGCGGGTAGCTTACAAGTTAGCATGACTCGATCGAGTGCCCCCACTTGATCGAGTAGGTGAGGGACTCGATCGAGTGGGCATGAGTCGGTCGAGTGGGGCGTATAACGTTTTTTAAAAACGCTTCTATTTTGGGGCACTCGATCGAGTAAGTTGGGGACTCGATCAAGCGAGGGCTACTCGATCGAGTAAGTTAGGGACTCAATCGAATGGGTTATGTAATGCTTTCTGGTCAGGTTCTGGAGTCGAGGTACTCGATCGAGTAAGTGGGCAACTCGATCGAATGACCTCAACTTGATCGAGTGGGGTGTGTTGCTCGGTCGAGTGTGAGCTGCTCAGGTCATATACATGTTTAAGTTGTGGGATGTGTGTTTATGTTTACCTCTTCTCTTATATAATTCAAAGATGCCGCCAAAGAGAACCACTTTGTATGCTAGGGCTGAGATGATGAGTATAGATGAAGTAGCGAAGATGCTTGAGCATCAATAGGCGCTTACTGAGGCCTTGAAGAAGTTTGGGAAGGACAAAGAGGCTGGGGTAGATTTTGCTAAGATTATTACTACCATAGCCCGTTTCAACCCAAAGGAATACATGGCTACCAGACCGCCAATTTTGCTCGACAATTGGCATAGGGAGATGAAGAATATTCTGAACGTGGTTTATTGTCCTGAGGACTTTAAAGTGGAACAAGTTACGTTCTACTTGAGAGATGCGGCTGGAGAATGGTGGGAAAAGGTAAGGGAGAGTGCCTTAGATATGTATGTGAGACACGGGAAGTCAGCTATACCTTGGGGTGAGTTCAAGAGAGCTATGCGCCGAGAGTTTGTACCTGAGCATGTCCGTGTAAGCTGGGAGATAAGTTTGATGATTTCAAGATGACTCTGGATATGACTGTTGCCGAGTACTATCATAAGTTTAATGAGAAGTCTAGGTATGCAGAGGATATGGGGTTAAACTAGGAGAACTTAACGCTGAGATTTGAGTAGGGCTTGACCTATAAGATTATGGAGAAGCTACCTGTAGAAGTTCTTACCGACGTTAAGGAAGTGTATGAGCGAGCCGGGATAGATGAGAGGTTGGTCGAGATGGCCAAGGAGAACAGGGAGAGACGTCCCGAGAAGAGAAAGGCTGAGAGTGAGGGTGGTGTTCAGTCCAATTACAAGAGGGGCAACCATAACCAAGCGAGGGCTTATTCATCGGGATCGGGGTTTAGTGGTGGAGCTTCCTATGGGCGTGGTGGTGGTAGTAGCAGCTGAGGTTTATCTTGCTTTAATTGTGGCGGTATAGGCCACAAAAGACATGAGTGTAACAGTGCTGTGGAAATGGGCTTCTAGAGGCCATCACAGGGGAGTTTCTCTCAGGGTCCGTCTCAGAGTTATGCTAGCAATATGCCGGCTGGGTCATGGAACAATTAGGGTGGTCAGAATAACAACAACGCTAGGGCTAACCGCAATGACGGTAATTCTTATCAGAAATCGGCAGCTAACAACAACCAGGGGTCGACTGCTAAGCTGTCTACTTTTGCTAGTACTGTCCAGGGAGGTGGACAGAAGACCAGTGGCAAGTTATTCATGATGGACAAGAAAGCTGCTGAGGATGATGCTCATCTGATCACGGGTACTTTTCTTGTTAATGGTGTTTTTACCTTTGTTTTGTTTGTTTCGGAGGCGTCACACTCTTTTGTATCGTCGAGTCATGCTAAACTTTTGGGTTTAAGAGAGTTTGAGTCTATAAAAGATTAGGTTTTTATACCGTCGGGTGAGTCTGTTTCTTGTGGGAGGTTGTATAAGGGTGTATCTATGATAGTTGGGCAGGTTGACCTTCCAGTAGATTTGTTAGAGTTTCCCATGGATGGTTTTGAGATGATATTTGGTATGGATTGGCTAGGTAACTACAAGGCTAGAATAGACTGTCATCAAAAGAGAGTCTCTTTGAGAGGTCCTAAGGGAGTTAGTGTGTCTTATCTGTGGGGTAATATCCGTATAAAACCCTTAAAAATTAGGACTATAACGTAAATTTAACATGCGATTTATGGTCATAAACGAAAAACAATAGAGAAATGATAAAGAACAAGAATCAACCTCGGTTTCTTTGAAATGCGGCCTAAGAACAGAAATCAAAGTAGATTTCCTCCTAATCGTTGCACCCAAGACCGTCTGAGACTATGCACCTTGTGCTAGAAATACTCTCTAATTGACTTGCAATATTGAGAGAGTTTTGAGTGAATTTTGCTAGATGTGAGATCTAGGTTTTTCAGAGAAGAATGCTCTCAAAAACCTAATTTTGTTTCAATATGAAATGAGTTAGGGCAAAAGGAGAGAAAACTCTCCTTTTGTTCTCTTGTGTTTGGTCCGTGGGTTCTCAAGGGGAGGGAGTGGGCTTTCCACTTTCTCCTCATTTAACTCGTGGTCCGACTCGTCTCGCTAATATGTATACGACGGGTTTTTAATTATAAATCGTCATCGGTTATCGGTTATTAAAATATCAACTAGTAACATGACTTAGTCGAAATATTAATACATGTCCGAAAAAGACAATATTGTATAATTAATTCAATATACATCAATTAAATATAATCGTTTATATTTAAATTACGAATTAACTGTTTAATTCGTTTTAGCCATTATTATTTAATCCGTATTAAATAATTATCTCAACATCGCGTTTGACTAATTATTAGTCAATAACTCCGACTAACTGCTTAGTCAACTTAGGCATCAACATGACTGTATTTTCATACCGTCACATCTCTCAAACGTATCCTATAGGTGTGACTTTTAGGGACCAGTTGATCACCGCCATCGCATGACAATAACGTCAAACTTATCTAGCAAGCCAACCGTTATTGATAAACGTGGACCAACCGATAATAATACAAAAGTATACCCTTTGATCCTTTTAGAGATTTAAATGTTATTGCACGAATCGTAGAGGACACCGGCCCCAACAAGCTCCCACTTGTCCGTACAAGTGTATGTGCAATAACGTTATCCGCACTAATTGGAGGACACGGCTCCAACAAACTCCCACTTGTCCGTACAAGTGTATGTGCGATAACCGATTCTCATATTCATTTAAAATTTCTCCCACTCAATGTAAAACGGTTTGCGGATCGGATCCGCAAAGGTCGTATTTTACAATCGATCCGTATCAAGAGTGGTTTCCCCGACTAGAGAGTAACTTAACTGATAAAATGAATTCGTATTCGAGCATGGCCATGCATTTCGATTCTGACTCCTCGAGTGGCCCCGAGAAATATCGAGTACTGATAAAGGTGAATATTTCCTTCAACTCGACTCCTTCCGATCTAAGCACAACATGAAATGACCAAGAAAAAATCTACTTGGCCCCCCGTTACGGATGACCGTGAGAAAGAAACCAAAGTCACCCAAAATGCCTTAGTCTCAAGAGACAGTCGATAGTCAAAAGAATCGACTCTTAGGATCACCATGGAGGTCCTATCCACGACCCGGCACCGAATGTTATAAAACATTTAGGACTCCACGTCGATGTCACAATTGTGTCCTACGAGATATCCGTATAAATCGCCTCGTGATTGGTGGTCAACCTTTTGACTTATGGCTCGTTGAACCCACCATCAACCAACGTCACAAAATAATTTCCAGAGTTATCAGCTCACGTGGGCAATTAAGGAACAAAAATATAATGTTTGTTCAGTTCACTTTGTGGTGTTCAAAATTGTCGTACAAATCCACATGAAAAACAGAATATATAAATATCAAAACGATGATGTCGTATAGAGTACAAAAGAGAATGAATCTAATCCATAAAAGAGTACTACAACTCAGGAACACGTTTAATTCCCATGGAATTAACATGCCCTTCATGCTTATCTTGTCGTAATGCTTTAGTGAGAGGATCTGCTATATTATCATCTGTAGCAATCTTTTCTATCACTACTTCCTTTTGCTCCACGTAATCTCGGATTAGATGAGCTTTCCGTTGTACATGTCTAGACTTGTTGCTAGACTTTGGCTCCTTAGCTTGGAAGATGGCACCTCTATTGTCACAATAGATGGTGATCGGGTCATTCGAACTAGGCACTACAGATAGTCCTTGTAAGAATTGACGCATCCATATCGCTTCCTTTGCGCTTCGTGACGCGGCATAGTACTCGGACTCGATCGTAGAGTCTGTTTGTAACACTTTGTTTGGAACTCTTCCGGTGATCAGCGCCATTAAGAGTAAAAACGAATCCAGATCGAGATTTCGAGTCATCTCGATCCGTTTGGAAGCTAGCATCTGCAGAATCGGTTGCGCATAGCTTTTGTTCGCCTCCATAAGTCAATGCCCAATCTTTAGTTCTTCGTAGGTACTTAAGAATGTTCTTGACAGCCATCCAATGTGATTCACCTGGATGCTGTTGGAATCGACTTGTCATACTCAATGCATATGCCACGTTCGGACATGTGCATATCATGGCATACATGATTGATCCTATAGCCGAGGCATAAGGAATCCGTGTCATGAGCTCTTTCTCTTCCGGTGTCTCTGGTGCCTGAGACTTGCTCAAATGCACCCCTAGAGCCATAGGAAGAAACCCCTTTTTGGAGTTAGTCATGCTGAATATCTCTAGTATCTTGTCTATATAAGACTCCTGACTGAGAGATAACATCCGACGTAATCTATCTCGATAGATACGGATGCCCAAAATTCTTTGTGCCTCACCCAGATCTATCATCTGGAAATGGTTCTTCAACCATACTTTTACCGAAGTTAAGAGAGGTATGTTATTCCCAATCAGGAGTATGTCATCGACATACAATATTAGGAAGACAATCTTGCTCCCACTCGACTTGATATATAGACATGGTTCCTCGACCGATCGAGTAAATCCATTTTCTTTTATCACTTGGTCGAAACGATGATTCCAACTCCGAGAAGCTTGCTTAAGTCCATAAGTGGAACGCTTAAGCTTGCATACTTTCTTAGGATGTTTAGGATCGATGAAACCTTCGGGTTGTACCATGTACAACTCTTCCTCCAAAAAACCGTTTAAGAAGGCGGTTTTCACATCCATCTGCCAAATTTTATAGTCATGAAAAGCGGCAATCGCTAAGATAATCCGAATGGAACGCAGCATGACTACGGGTGCAAATATCTCATCGTAGTGCAAACCTGGCACTTGGGTGAAACCTTTAGCAACTAGTCGTGCTTTATAGATATCTTGTTGACCTTCCACAGAATGCTTTATCTTGTAAAGCCATTTGCATTGAAGGGGACGAACCTTAGCAGGTAAGTCAACAAGATCCCATACGTTGTTCTCATACATGGTGTCCATCTCGGATTGCATGGCCTCAAGCCATAGCTTTGAGTCATAAATAGTCATGGCACCTTTATAGGTTGCGGGTTCACTACTCGTTAAGAGTAGAATGTCATCTATGTCATGTTCCTCGACCATACCAATGTATCTGTCCGGAGGAATAGAGACTCTTCCCGGCCTCCTAGGTTCCTCAGGAATATTAACCGCAGCCGGGATTGAAGGACTTTGTTCCTCCAATGGTTGCTCGGTATTTGGTTCTGGAATCTCCGACAGTTCGAAGGTTCTATTACACTTTGCATTCTCGAGAAATTCCTTCTCTAAGAATGTCGCACTTGCCGCAACAAATACACGTTGTTCGGTTGGCGAATTAAAGTAATGACCAAGCTTTCCTTTTGGATAACCTATAAAGTATGTCTTGACCGATCGCGGGCCGAGCTTATCCTCGTGTCTCCACTTGACATAAGCCTCGCAGCCCGAAACCCGTATAAAGGACAAGTTAGGGACCGTTCCCTTCCATAGTTCATATGGAGTCTTGTCAATGACTTTAGACGGACTTGGTTAAGTATTAGAGCAGGTGACAGAAGAGCATAACCCCACAATGAGTCGGCAACACGGTGTGACTCATCATGGATCGAACCATATCAAGTAGTGTTCGATTTCTCCGTTCGGACACACCATTCAACCGAGGTGTTCCGGTGGAGTTAATCGCAAGGCAATCCCACGTCTTTGAGGTGTTGATCAAACTCGTGAGAAAGATACTCGCCACCACGGTCCGAGCGCGATGTTTTAATCTTTCTACCCAATGAGGTTCTGTACCCGATTCTCGGTATTCCTTGAACTTCTCAAAGGATTCACTTTTGTGCTTCATTAAGTAGACATAGCCATATCTACTTAAATCATCCGTGAAAGTGATGAAATACCTATAGCCTTCTCGTGCGGTGTTTGACATAGGTCCACACACATCCGTATGTATGAGTCCTAATAGGTCAGCAGCGCATTCCAACACCTTTGAAGGAAATTCGAGTCATCTTACCAATGAGACATGATTCACACGTGCCAAATGATTGAAAATCAAAGGCCGAGATAGCTCCATTCTTTATGAGCTGTTTTACGCGTTTCTCATTAATGTGTCCCATACGGCAGTGCCATAGATACGTTTGATCTTTGTCACCAACCTTTAACTTCTTATTCATTACGTGTAATATTTCGGTGGTCTGATCTAAAACATAAATTCCATTCATGGAGACTGCCTTGCCGTAAATCATATCGTGTAATGAGAAAATGCAAGTATTATTCTCTATTACAAATGAAAAACCAAGTTTGTCAAGTGCGTAAACCGAAATAATGTTTTTAGAAAGACTGGGTACATAATAGCAATTATATAAAAATAACTCAAATCCGCTAGGAAGCGGATCACGTATGTTCCCCTCGAGACGATGACCACTCATGCTCCATTCCCGACACGCAGTCCACCTCACCCTTTACGAGGGGTTCGATGTTTCGGAGCCCCTGCACATGATTACACAGATGAGAACCACAACCAGTATCTAGTACCCAAGTTCCGTAACTTGCATGGTTAATCTCAATCATATGAATAAAAGTAGAAGAGGAAGAAGACATACCAACATGGTTTAACGTGACTCGCTTTTATGTCCTCATGGTAAACAGGACATGTACGCCTCCAATGCCCAGTCTTGTGGCAGTGATGGCATTCCATGTTTTCGGTCTTGCTCTTTGTCGCGCCTGATGAGTTGCTCGACTCACCAGGCCCACTCTTACCTGATCCCGACTTCTTAAACTTCGGTTTACCTACCGCTAGGTCTGCCTGAGCTTTGCCCTTACCCTTGCCCTTGTTTGACACAACGAGAACATCCTGTTTCAAGCTCCCACTAAACTTTATATCCTTCTCGGCCTGCGTACGAGAAGGGAGTGTAATTCATGAGGACTTTTCTTCAAATCATTCATATAGTAATTCGCTCTAAAGAGCGCAAAACCATCGTGGAGTGAATGAAGCATGCGGTCAATCACGATGTTCTCGCTGATTTTACAATCAAGCGCCTCCAGTCTCTCGACATTCTCAATCATGCTGAGAATGTGTGGGCTAACCGGTTGGCCCTTCTGGAGTCTCGCATCAAAGAA
The DNA here is from genome assembly GCF_048544455.1 of Silene latifolia. Taxonomy (NCBI): domain Eukaryota; kingdom Viridiplantae; phylum Streptophyta; class Magnoliopsida; order Caryophyllales; family Caryophyllaceae; genus Silene; species Silene latifolia. The sequence goes on along the minus strand of NC_133538.1, from coordinate 94,578,426 downwards.
GCGAGTGGTATGCTCATAGGTCACGATTCTCGGTTCTTTTGAGAATTCCTTAGTGAGCGTGGTGAAAATCTTGTTTGCACCTTGGGCTATGAAGCGTTTCTGCAAATTGGATTCCATTGCAAAAATGAGTACGTTTTTAATTGCACCCGCTTCCATGACGAAATCGTTATACTTGGCGATCTCGTTAGCTCGGCCCGTGGGGCCGGGTTTGACGGGATGGGCTCTGTCGGATATTTGAGCTTCCGTCGCCGGCGGCGCATTCCGTAATGCCGCCTCCCCATCGCGAAGTTTGATCCATCATTCTTGGTCGAGTAGACCGATTCATCCGATTCATGAAGATCCAAGCCAGGACTCACGGTCCAATGTGGCACTTGGCATTGGGTCGTCAAGACGGCCACCATTATGTTATTAGCGGTTTAAATGATCGTGATCTACACTGAAAAACAAAGGAAAAACAAAACGAAATAAGCAACTCATCGAGGTGATTTAAGTCTATTTAAAATTCATTTTAATCGTGTAGACTCATTGCACTTATATAATTGATCTCCCTCAAGAATAATACAAGTGATCCCAAGACTCAATTTCCGTAAATTGATAAGCCAACTGTTTAGCTAGTTCTATCGTTAGAACTCTTGGTCGATAGATTTCCGTAAATCCTATCTATAGTCCACCATAATCACAGGATCGTACGAGTGACCATAGTGTTGAGATAAAATAGGTCAATCAGTTCCAACTTACCCGATGTAGAAGGGGTCATATTATGCCTACCGACGAAGAAGGGATTCATTGGAGTTTGACCTATAAAGACTATTCTCAATTTTTGGTTATACGAGGAGGATCCCATCAACTTAGTTTCAATTCATTTTAAGTGAACAAAAAAACTAGCATTGCGTGAATGAATTAATTTAGGTGATGGCTTATAAAAACGTGTGATATCTGTATATCAAAGAAAACTAACGCGTGACCTCTATATGAGTCAGTTTTCATGAAATTATTAGGTGGTTTGGTTTTAGGCGGAAAATGATGCAATCTATCGTTACGATAAAATAAATAAAAGAATGCAAAACGTAAATAAAAATTCCTAGTGTGGCCTATCCTAGTAAAAAGAACATAATACAACTTTGGAATCCACCGTTGGACCCGAGAAGCTTGTCTTGATGTTCCATCTTTGTCCATGCAGCGGGAGTGAGCATCCGGTCTCCATCTTTGGTCTTCTCAAAATTACAATTAAAATTTACAAAATATAAACCTATTTACATTCTAAATAAAAACTGTAATTACAAGGAAAAAAACCAAAACGGAGATACAAGATCTCAAAATACAACCAAGACCGTGTTCCATCATTATGGTAACACGTTTACTAAGGCCACACTAAGTTACAACCGTTTGTAAAAATTAAATACGTAATTTAAACATTCAAGGCATTCAAAATAACGATAAATAAAAATGCATCAACTAAAATAAAATTTATTCGTGACATAATTCCGTAATTATGTTAAATTTATCCAAACCACCTTTAATGATTAAAATTATGTGACAAAACCGCTTTAATCAACTTAATTTTAATCCATGATAATCCGTTACTTTAAATCGCTTTAAAATAACTAAATGGTACGTGAGTGAACCGTTTCACTATCAAGCGAATGCATAAAATCCGTATTATGCATATGTTAAGGCCGGAAAAAAAATGAATTTTTTTTTTTTCTTTTTCACGGCTGAAACGTGAACAGTGCAGCAAAAAAAAATTTGTTTTTTTTTTTTTTTATTATTGGCTGCTGATTGCCGAGAGCTCAAAAGAGCAAGAAAATTTTTTTTCAGCGGCTCAAATTTTGATGTGGTCAAAATCAAACAAAAATGATTTGATAAAACCAATTGCAAATAAACCTAATCCGTATAATAATGAATTTACAATTGATAATAATTTAACATATTGCCATGATTATCGTCTAAAATTACAATGCAAAGGACAAAATGAAAATAATACATCGTCTGAACAGACAGAAGCCGTTTGGCACGGTTTTCAAGAAAAAACAGAAAAATCAGCCGTGTAAAAATGCCGCACGGTTTTCTATGCACAAAATTATCGAATTAAATTCGTTTGATGAAAATCACAAAGAAAAATTTACGCGGCCTCGCTCTGATACCACTTGTGGGGTAATATCCGTATAAAACCCTTACAAATTAGGACTATAACGTAAATTTAACATGCGATTTATGGTCATAAACGAAAAACAATAGAGAAATGATAAAGAACAAGAATCAACCTCGGGTCCTTTGAAATGCGGCTTAAGAACAGAAATCAAAGTAGATTTCCTCCTAATCGTTGCACCCAAGACCGTCTGAGACTATGCCCCTTGTGCTAGAAATACTCTCTAATTGACTTGCAATATTGAGAGAGTGTTGTGTGAATTTTGCTAGATGTGAGATCTAGGTTTTTCAGAGAAGAATGCTCTCAAAAACCTAATTTTGTTTCAATATGAAATGAGTTAGGGCAAAAGGAGAGAAAACTCCCCTTTTGTTCTCGTGTGTTCGGTCCGTGGGTTCTCAAGGGGAGGGAGTGGGCTTTCCACTTTCTCCTCATTTAACTCGTGGTCCGACTCGTCTCGCTAATATGTATACGACGGGTTTTTAATTATAAATCGTCATCGGTTATCGGTTATTAAAATATCAACTAGTAACATGACTTAGTCGAAATATTAATACATGTCCGACAAAGACAATATTGTATAATTAATTCAATATACATCAATTAAATATAATCGTTTATATTTAAATTACGAATTAACTGTTTAATTCGTTTTAGCCATTATTATTTAATCTGTATTAAATAATTATCTCAACATCGCGTTTGACTAATTATTAGTCAATAACTCCGACTAACTGCTTAGTCAACTTAGGCATCAACATGACTGTATTTTCATACCGTCACATCTCTCAAACGTATCCTATAGGTGTGACTTTTAGGGACCAGTTGATCACCGCCATCAGTATGACAATAACGTCAAACTTATCTAGCAAGCCAACCGTTATTGATAAACGTGGACCAACTGATAATAATACAAAAGTATACCCTTTGATCCTTTTAGAGATTTAAATGTTATTGCACGAACTGTAGAGGACACCAGCCCCAACATTATCGTGGGTTTGTTGTCAAACACAAAGTCAAAGTGATTGCAGTGGTGACATTGAATTCTTATTTGAGGAAGGGGTGTTCTTTGATTCTATGCCATGCTAGAGACCATAGTCAGGTGAGTTCGACAGCTGATCAGATACCAGTGGTGGGAGAGTTTCCAGATGTTTTCCCAGAAGAGATACCAGGTATGCCACCAAAGAAGGATATAGATTTCAGTGTGGAGCTGAAACCAGGAACATGACCAATCTCTAAGGCCTCGTACCGCATGGGTCCTAAGGAGTTGGAGGAGCTGAAGAAACAACTGAATGATTTGATTGATAAGGGATACATTAGACCTAGTGTATCGCCGTGGGGAGCACCAGTTCTGTTTATGAAGCATAAAGATGGGAGTTTGAGGTTATGCATCGACTACAGAGATCTAAACAGGGTTACAGTGACGAACAAGTATCATTTACCAAGGAGAGATGATCTGTTTGACCAGTTGAGTGGGGCAGTAGTCTTTTCCAAGATTGATTTGAGATCAGGTTACCATCAGGTGAGGATTCGGGATGAGGACATACCAAGGACAGCTTTTACACCGAGGTATGGTCACTATGAGTACGTGGTGATGTCTTTTGGGTTATCTAATGCACCAGCAATGTTTATGGATTTGATGAACCGGGTTTTCAGTCAATTTTTGGATCGGTTTATGGTGGTGTTCATAGATGATATCTTAGTCTATTCCACGACTAATAAGGAGCATGAGGAGCACTTTAGGTTGGTGTTGCAGACTTTGCGTGACAATCAGTTGTATGCAAACTTGTCTAAGTGTGAGTTCTGGCTCGAGGAAGTTGCCTTTCTGGGGCATGTGATTTCCAAGGACAATGTAGCTGTGGATCCGACAAAGATAGAAGCATTGTCTAAGTGGGAGGCATCAAAGAATGTGGCTGAGATCAGGAGTTTCTTGGGTTTGGCCGGGTACTATCGTCAGTTCGTGAAAGATTTTTCAAATATTGCCAGACCTATGACATCGTTGATGAGGAAAGAGAACAAGTTTCGTTAGGATGAAAGTTGTGAGACGGCGTTCAAAACATTAAAGGAGCGTTTGACCATAGCTCCAGTCTTAGCATTACCTGAAGGGTGTGAGAACTTTGAGGTATATACAGATGCTTCAAAGAATGTTTTGGGATGTGTGTTGATGCAGAATGGTAAAGTAATTGCCTATGCTTCTAGGCAATTGAAGCCTTATGAGGAGAACTATCTGACACATGATCTAGAGTTGGGTGCAGTTGTGTTTACTCTCAAGATTTGGAGGCACAATCTTTATGGGGCGACCTTTAAGGTGTTTTCAGATCACAAGAGTCTCAAGTACATCTTCACTCAAAAGAAGCTGAACATGAGACAGGGGAGATGGATGGAGCTGATAGGGGATTATGACATGGATATTGTATACCATAAAGGTAAGGCAAGCGTGGTTGCCGATGCGCTGAGCAGGAAGTGTGTGCATTCTCTATGCACAGCTATGTCTTTGATGAGATTGAGAGATGAGATGGAGAAGATGGGGATACATGTGATACAGAAAGGAGATGCTAGAGGGGACTTGATAGTGGAGCCGGATCTTTATGATGACATTCGTATGAAACAGGCTTTGGATCCTAAGATTGAGGAGTGGAGAGCCGGAGTAGAGAAAGGGACAGTGTCTCGGTTCTCTATTCATACAGATGTCAGTGTGAGGTTTGATGGGAGATGACGTGTTCCTAATGATGAGGAGTTGAAGAAGATAACCATGACAGAGGCTCATTGCACACAATATTCAGTACATCCAGGTGGTGACAAGTTGTATAAAGATTTGAAGAAGACTTTCTGGTGGCCTGGGATGAAAAAGGAAACAACTGAGTTTGTGGCTCGATGTTTGACATGTTAGAGGGTCAAGGGAGAGCAGCGACGACCACAAGGTAAGATTCAGTCTCTTGAGGTACCTGAGTGGAAATGGGAATCTATCTCTATGGACTTTATAGTGGGTTTACCGAGAAGTCAACAGGGTAATAACATGATATGGGTAATAGTTGACCGCTTGAATAAGTCAACTTACTTTGTTCCGATGAAGGATACTTGGACCACGATACAGTTAGCTTTGGGTTATAGAAAGCATGTGGTTTGATTACATGGGGTGCCTTAGGATATTGTATCTGATCGAGATACGAGATTCATATCACAGTTTCGGCGAGAGTTGCAGGATCTGATGGGAACTACCTTAAAGATGAGTACTGCTTTTCATCCTGCGATAGATGGGCAGACAGGGAGAACTATCAAGACCTTTGAGGATATGTTGAGGGCTTGTATGATGGAGTTTGGTGGTAGCTAGGAGGATAGGTTACATATGATTGAGTTTTCTTATAACAACAACTACCACACGAGTATTGGGATGGCACCGTTTGAGGCTTTGTATATGAGGAGGTGTAGGAGTCCGATTTGCTGGGATGATAGAGCTGAGGCAATGGTTTTAGGACCACAGATGGTACAGGAGATGATAGAACAGGTTAAGTTGATTAGGCAAAAGATAAAAGCGGCCCAGGATCGACAAAAGAGTTATGCTGACTTACATCGCCGTGACATAGAGTTTCAGGTTGGGAACAAGGTTCTTTTGAAAGTGTCTCCTCTGTATGGGGTTATGAGGTTTGGTAAGAAAGGGAAGCTGAGCCAGAAGTTCATCGGACCGTATGAGATTTTGGATCATGTGGTTGAGGTTGCTTACCGGTTAGCGTTACCAGCAGCTTTGGATAGGGTACATAATGTGTTTCATGTGTCTCAGTTACAGAAGTATGTGAGCGATCCTTCACATGTGCTAGAGGTGGAGAACATAGAGTTGGATAAGTCCTTGTCTTATCTTGAGGTGCCAAAACAGATTCTTGATCCCAAGGTTCGGAAAACTAGGTCCTGGAAAACAGTGTTGCTTAAGGTTCTATGGTCTAATCATGAGGTTGAGTAAGCTACTTGGGAGGCAAAAGAGGCTATGAGGGAGCTCTATCCGTCTCTTTTTTATCAGGTATGTGTGGTTACGAGGACGTAACCATGTTTCTTTTAGGGGGGTAGGAGATGATCGCATAAGGTTTTGGTATGGTTTATGTTAGTTTTGGTACAGTTAGTAGTTGCTTTGAGTTAGTTTGAGTTTTGGTTAGGAGTTTTGTTTTGAGTTTTTAGTTGCGTTGTTGTCTCGCGTTTGAGTTAGCATGTTTTGTTTTTGTGTATGGGTTGAACTTCGGAGGAAGTTCCTTATAAGGAGGGAAGACTGTAATACTACAGTTTTCTATGTCTTTGGGTACTCTATCGAGTGGGGCTTATTATGTTGAGTTAGTATGTTTAGTTTACGAAACAATTTTCTGCTGAAGGTACTCGATCGAGTAAGTTGGGGACTGGATCGAGTAAGGGTCACTCGATCGAGTAAGTTACTTACTCGATCGAGTAAGTCGGTTCTGCGGGTTATTTTAGCCGGGTTTTGTTAGTAACACGCGATTGGTATTTAAAGCTTTCCGTCACTTTCTTAATCACTTTTATCTTTTCTAAAAACCTTTAAAGAGAGAAAAAAAGCTACGTTGATTTTGTTCTTCGCGTTGCTATAAAATCCCAAAGGATAAGGTTGTCGGATCGTCGTGTTCTTTACACCGTTGAGTTCGTCGTGTCGCGGGTAAAATCCTTGTATAGTTTTTATATCTTTTCGTTGATTTTTTTTAAACCTTAATTGGGTAATTTGGGGGTTTTGGGAGTATAATGTTGTATTAGATGGTAATGGTATGATTATGTGTTTCTAGGAGGTGGTTTCGTAGAGGAGCAATACTGATTAGCTGTTTTGTGACGATCTGGTAATTGCTTATTCCAGGTAGGGTTTCTCTACTCGGTTATTGGTTACATAATTGTTGGTGTTGGTGATGTTTGTTGTTGATCTTTATCATGTTGGATTGTATTGGTGTTATTGTTGTATAATTGATTATGTTTGTCTGTGTTCGCGAGGTGCGGCCTCGGTTGAGTGGAGTCACTTGCGGGAGTGGCTTCACGCCCTTGATTCGCCCTATGTGGAACCCCCCACGGAAGGGGATGTGCACATTAATGAACATGGGTTATCGCTCGGATGAGATGAGAAGGGATTAGGTGGGTACGGCTGGGGACCCTCCACTGGCGGCGAGGAATATCTGTTGGAATGGGTATTCTGGTAGGACTACACACTTTAGTGTGTAATCAGGTTTATGGAGTTGTGACTGAGTTTGGGTAATGTGTGTGTTGTATCTTATATTATTGTGTTTTGTGTAATCAGTAACTGACCCCGTTTAAATGTTTTGAAAACTGTGGCGATCTATTCGGGGATGGTGAGCAGTTATTGAACTGGTGTGAGATGGCTTGCGCGAGGTATAGCTAGGATGGAGTCATCACATGTCTTTAGAGTCTTCCGCTGTGTCATGAACTTAGTTTACTTTCAGTTGATTTGTTTTTAGAACATTTGTATAGGTTTTACAGTTTTTGTTTTGGATTGTAATCACTTAAACTATTTCACGTATTTAGTATGTTTCTTTATGGTCTATTTGATATACATTACCTCGGGTAACCGAGATGGTAGCATTCCCATACATTAAGTAGTCCTGGTAAGACACTTGGTGTATGGGGGTGTTACATCTAATACTCGGTAATTTCTAAGGCTGCACTTATCCGAGTACACCAAGTACTCGACCGAGTAGAGCTCACTCGACCGAGTGAGGGACCAAATAACACCTGGTCATTTTGTACCAGCTTCTGGAATGAGTCACTCGGCCGAGTGGCTGCTGCACTTGACCGAGTAAAGGCTCACTTGACTAATTGCCACCGAGCACTCGACTGAGTGACCAGTCGTTGTCCCTTATTTCGCGTGTGAGCATGATATATGGACCTTAGCCTTTTAAACTCTCTTTTGTAGATTTTCCCTTTTATTTCTCACAAAACCTGATCTTCATATCTCTCAAAAATCCCACAAAATACTCCCAAATCTTTTCCCCAAAATTCCCATCATACTTTTGGAGATTTACTTCCTAATTCTTGTTCTTACTCATTTGTTTACACTTGTTAGTATACACTTACTCTTTTTCCTTTATTCTTAATTAGTAAACCCTAGTTTAATTAGTATGTTGTCTTATGAGGTTTTAATTAAGTTTTTGACTAATTAAGGGGTTAATTAGTATTATTATTGTTGTAATATGTTATTGTGATAGTTAGTCATAATTTGTGTAGGTGGAGACTTCATTGAGGAACCCTTCTAGCTTGCTTGCTTGAGTTCTTGGATATTAGCAAGAGGTAGGGTTTTCCCTACTCAGCTTTGATAATATGGATGTTTGTCTATGCATTAGTTATCATGAATTACATAGTCCATGTGGTAGTTGCATGATAACATGAGAAATTGGTAATTAGGGTTTAATGGTATACTAATGTTGAGTGTTCATCATATCTCATGGTTAGGTAAGTGTATTTAGCATCATGATATCACCTTGTTCCATTATAATATGAATTGGGAAGTTTATAAATATGTTAGTTGGTTTATTGGTAAACATGTGGATTCTTATCATAAGATGGTGTGGGGTAATATCCGTATAAAACCCTTAAATTATAGGACTATAACGCAAATTTAATACGTGATTTATTGTCATAAACGAAAAACAATGAAAAACGATAAAGCACAAGAATTAACCTTCAGTCCTAGTGCAATTCGGCAATGAGAGATCAAAGTAGATCTCCTCCTAATTGTTGCACCAAAGATCGTCTGAGAATACGCCCTTGTGCTAGAAATGTGTTCTCTAATTGCCTTGCAATATTGAGAGAACTTGATGTTGTAACACCCCCTCATCCCAAGGTACCTTACCAAGGACTACCCTAGCATGAAAGGCTGTTACCATCTCGGTTTCCCGAGGTTAGTATATCAAAGTTACAATTTCCAAACAACATTTATCAAAGTATATATGTTAAAGATTACATTATCTCAGACCAACTCAAAATAAACGTACAAGGTCTCAATACAAATGAAATCCAAGACATCTAAACTCATAACAACGGAAGCTAGACTTGACGTGGTGACTCCCCATGACTGTCCCATAGCTAAACATCTGCATTACCTGTCACAATCTGCTCACCATCCCCGAATGGATCACCGCAGGTTTTACAAAACAACAACACGGGGTCGAGACTACTCAATCAATACAAGACAACAACAATACAACCAGTGATCATCGATCTCACACGAAGAACCGACTACACACCGAAGTGTGTAGCCCCCCTGATTACCCATCGCAACAGGTAATCCTCGCGCCGATGGGTGACCGCAGCCCATCCCCACCTAGTCCAGCTCATCAACGAGCGACTAACAATCCCCGTCCCTTAATGTGCACATCCCCTCCCGTGGCGGGTTCCACGGAGGGCGAACTAGGGTGTGAAGCCACTCCCCAAGTGACTCCACCACAATCACAATCACATGACATCACAGCCATCTCAATCCGCTCATACCAACATCGTCACAACAATCCCCATACTCCGATGATCAGCAAATAACAACAATTACAACAAGCACAATCTCAAATCAATTGTGAGAAACCGAGTAGGAAACCCTACCTTAGCAATCAACAGTGGGAAAGGACTTGAACACTCAGAAAGGCTCCTCTACGAAGTCTTCTCCTATAACATAATCATATCACACAATTACACATTGCACAATCCCCATATTTCCCCAATTCCGTAAACACACAAAAGAACCCCAACGAATACAAACAACATAGAATAACACTTACCAACAGTAGGATGAGGAAATGTACGTAAGGACTCCGAAGGTTTCGCAATCAACAAAGCAAAGGGGTGATTAAGGAGTAATTAGGGAGAGATTAGGGTTACGTAAGAATGATGAAGTAGAAATGATATTTTGAAAACTGACGCGGATATAAAATAAATCTTAAACGCTCCCTAATCAAACCGTCGAAATAACACTTCGCCAAACCGGACACTCGGTCGAGTAAGTGTATACTCGGCCGAGTGTCCCATACTCGGTCGAGTGTTCACTTTACTCGGCCGAGTGTTCCTCGCCAGAACCAAAACAATACACAACCTCAAAGACTACTCGGCCGAGTAGGTTCTACTCGGTCGAGTAGTCACCAAGGAAAATCCGTAGTGTTACAATCTTCCCCCCTAAAAAGAACTTCGTCCCGAAGTTCACACTCTACTATAAAATAAAGCACAACACTACGCCACAAGGCTACACCAACCACATATAACAACACCAAGGAACTATACAAGTCACCACAAAAATCATTATCCCGAGTCAAAGCAAAACAACAAACAAAACGAAACACGACCGCAAAGTTCCAACCCAACCTATAAAACATGGACACTTAACACCAACTCCACAAACTACTCTTCCTTCCACAACATAGCTCACGATATCGTCTCAACTATAGCATAGGCTCTCAATACTGACTCCATAACATTACTTCCATAACACTCAATAGCACTCAATCCACAAAAGAAGATCAATCATCAAAACGGAATGTTACATTCTATCATCCTTAAAACGAACTTCGTCCTCGAAGTTTACTCAAACACATAAACATCATCTTCCAATGTCAAAACTATTAGACTCATAATCATTATCATTCAATCAACATCGTTGAAATATTCTCTCATTGCTAAACATCGAACTACAACAAGCACGGTCATGACCTTTAATAAAATCAACACAAATATCCGTCCTTTATACTACACCAACACTCTACTTCCAATTATACTACCATATGCACAACCATCAAAATCTCTTTTATCGCATCCTACTCCTCTTAAGATAAATGTTACGTCCTCGTAACTCACTAATACTAGATCTTTCGTTATACCTCTCATTATCTTCATCACCACCACATGTCAAAGATAACCACTTATAATCTGAACAGTCGCCATGCATATATCTTAGGCTCTCTTACTTAAACAACTCTCATCCTTCAATTCACTCGTCACACCCCCTAACCTATACCTCAAAATCCTTAACTTAACCCAAAACTTCAACTCTTCCACATTACCGCAACATGACATATATCTTTATATAAACTATATAAAACTCATATCACCAAAAGCATAATTCACACTCCACACCTGTTACGTACACTCACACTAGATCCTCAAGTTCTTTTCTTTCATTACCGCAAAACTCATACATAATCGAACATGACACTAATTCCCAATATCCCGCACTCACTATCTCAACAAAAGATTATGAACCACTTGTCGCTTTCAGATCATTACAACACATATTCCACGAATCACTTGCCATGACTATGACTACCGATGCCTCATCTTAAAACAAGATAAAAATTACTGTAACAACTTCTCACAATGTGTCCCATCACGAGAATATCACTATACCATGACAACAACGAAAACATATACAACTCTCTTTCACATCATACTCTACCCTCATTCCCAAATCAAACCGGTAAGAAACATCAACAAAACAAAACAACGGTCTTTATGTTCAACCAAAACTCACAAGGAACAATGAAAGAAACAAAACAACAATCTATGTTTAACTGGTATGCACTTACGAAAACTCGTATTATAGTCATCTCACCTACTCCACCACAACCGGTGACAACATCGCAACATTGCCACCTGTGCAGCACCACAAAGTGCGAAAATACCCGCATCACAACAAGATGAAGTACCGTGCCATACACAATCCCATAAACACCGACTCAATATAACATCTTGGACAACAAACTTACTCAAAAGCGCTTTACCAGATCACAACACCATACATAATACGGAATAAATAGACAAGAATCTCATGCATACCATCCATACTTTTCATGGATTAAACCTATATCATGAATACACATGCAAGTATAACGAGTCTTGTCGGACCACCCAAACTATCATTTTTTTTTTTTTTTTCATCATTCCATTAAGTTACCGTATCCAACATATATTACAAACATTCATATAACAACTTTATGACTATCACACCATACCGCATCTCGTGAGGTCACAACCTCACACAAACATTTACATACTCCTAAGACCCATAATCACATCCAAATAGCCAATCCTGATTACGTAAGTTACCACTTGACAATGAATACCTCTTATCCAGGACTTAACTCGGTGCCCTTCATAACATATCTTCTTTTACACACAATTATCACCACCCGTGAACGTAGCCATATCATCCGTACCCAACTACTAACGAATACCTCATATATCCATACCTTAAAATCCCTCACAACCAAACATTAATCACCTTCACAAAATCAACCTCATTAGAACAACTAACTTCCCCAAAATAACATCATCCTCAACCACTAGTGACAATACTATGACACCAACATTTTTCATGTGACTACTCTCTTACTATCACTTCTTAATATAACAATCCTTTTCCTCCCTTTGGTTCTCATCCCAAACGACAAACATCAAATGTATCAACAAAAATCACCTCAACACTATTTCCAATTTCATCCGTAATCGTATCGTCACCCGACTCACCACCAAAATCTCATATCGTGCAAATTCTTTACCCAACTTTTGCTTTCTTTAATTCCTCGAAACTCATGATTATCATGTTGTCCTGGAACTTCTATATAACTGTAACTCAAATCCTCATGATAGTATCATACATCTCTACGATTCCTTACTTTTATATCACATATCCTCAGTGAACATGTTCCTAGTTTTACTCCCCTTATTCTTTTCTTTTACCCTCGACAAACTCCCTTAATGATTCAACTCTTCATTATTTTTGTCTAACTCTTAAGTGCTCCGGTTACCTTCACATTGCTCCAAACTCAATCCCCATTATTTTATGTCGATATCATCTCACTCTTTCTTACCATGGGTCTTCTCTCATTATACTATAACTCCCAATTGTCACTAATCTATCCATAAAATCAACGTTTAAAGTTCAAACAATTGCATCTCCTTTTTTACATCACTAGGAAACCAAAATTCATCTCATAACGTTAGCTGCCCAAAGAATTACTCACTAGGCTCACATCGTGAAAATTCCAAATTCCCAAACTTGGTCACCATCTACAAATCCACGTCGCGACATAACTCTATCTAAGTTCACTATATAACCCTCTTCTCCATCCCTCTAAAGCAACCTTTCATTACATATATCCTTAAGCAACACAATGCTAACCGTCTCCCTCTATAAGTCCTTACACATCCCGAAATGTCACTATTCGTATCTCTCATCTCAATCTTTCATTCTCATGCTTCTTTGCACTTACATCACCCTGGCCCATATACACTTACTTTTATACTACTCAATACACGACTATTTCACTCATCATATCTCACAAAACATGCTCTTTACCTCGATTAGCTCATTTTTTTTTTTTTTTTTTTTTTTTTTTTTTTTTCACTATCTCTCACAACCACATTAACACATGTCTTCCTTATCCAACACTTATCTCTCATAACCCTAAGCACTCTCCTGTCATACCTTAGGTAACTTACGTATCAAGACCGTCTCTCATATAAAAGAATGCGTTAAGACTCAAAACATACATGTGTATATACCCTATGACTCAAAACAATGAAAAACATAGCCATCGGCTCAAAACAAAAGTAAAAACATAGCCACCGACTCAAAACAAAAGTAAGAACATAGCCACCGACTCAAAGTGGCCGCCCAACGAGGTACTCGGTCGAGTACATAACATACTAGGTCAAGTACAAGGTACTCGGTCGAGTAACTATATTACTCGGTCGAGTTTTCGACTCAGAAGCAACTCAATTGCCGCAGAAGGATTACTCGGTCGAGTATTGGGAATACTCGGCCGAGTAGACCTTACTCGGTCGAGTATAAGACTACTCGGCCGAGTTCACGACTCCAGACGCTAAACAGTATTATCACAGAAAGATTACTCGGCCGAATATGGAATACTCGGTCGAGTATAAAAGACACTCGGCCGAGTAGGGACTACTCGGTCGAGTATAGGCGCAGATTCTCAAGACCGTCCAGTTTTCGTAAAACAATCATATCTCACTCGTTACTTGGTCAATCTGGGCGTGTGACCTATCGTTAGAATCGTAAGAGGACAAGCTATCACCTCAACTTGGAATCACAACAATATCTTTTCTAGAACTCGACTTATGACAGTTTTAAGACAACCCTTCCAAAATCGGTTTGTATACAAATCAAAAATTTCTTTTCAAAACAACTTTAACATGCATAAAACAAGCAATAACGACCCAATGCTTCTAAAAACCAGTACATAGTTGAACATTTATCATATTCACATTAAAATTAAACACCACATTTACATATACAGACGCATGACCTTAATCACATGCTTCTACCAACAATCAAGCATTAAAATCATCATATTCATATGCACATGTACCACTACCATACTTTATGCTCAACATTGTATTAAACAGGTAACATGATCACATTCTTCATGCTCAATATCAACCAGATACAATTTCACAATTCACTTTTCATCTTTTACCATGTTCCAACACTTAACATGCCAACATATTCCATGCTCAAAGTTTCAACATCAACAAATCGTCGATACATCTTTCAACTACTACCATATTCCACTTCTTTCCTCATTTAATCCAACCATGCACAAGATTCAAACTACTGATATCAAACACACATAACTCAAACATACAACAGTTTCCCCCATGTGACCAGGCTTGAGATCGTAAGGGCCTTAGTGCGACTCGGACGTCTCCCAAGTCTTTGCGGTAGCTCCAAACAACTCTCCCAGGGTTCATTTTATTTAGACTCCCTAAGTTCATTGAGTTCATTAGTTTTAGGTACCGGAATCGTCGGCTCTGATACCACTTTGTAACACCCCCTCATCCCAAGGTACCTTACCAAGGACTACCCTAGCATGAAAGGTCGTTACCATCTCGGTTTCCCGAGGTTAGTATATCAAAGTTACAATTTCCAAACAACATTTATCAAAGTATATATGTTAAAGATTACATTATCTCAGACCAACTCAAAATAAACGTACAAGGTCTCAATACAAATGAAATCCAAGACATCTAAACTCATAACAACGGAAGCTAGACTTGACGTGGTGACTCCCATGACCTGTCCCATAGCTAAACATCGCATTACTGTCACAATCTGCTCACCATCCCCGAATGGATCACCGCAGTTTTACAAAACAACAACACGGGGTCAAGTACTACTCAATCAATACAAGACAACAACAATACAACCGGTGATCATCGATCTCACACGAAGAACCGACTACACACCGAAGTGTGTAGCCCCGCCAGATTACCCATCGCAACAGGTAATCCTCGCCGCCATGGGTGACCGCAGCCCATCCCCACCTAGTCCAGCTCATCAACGAGCGACTAACAATCCCCTGTCCCTTAATGTGCACATCCCCTCCCGTGGCGGGTTCCACGGAGGGCGAACTAGGGTGTGAAGCCACTCCGCAAGTGACTCCACCACAATCACAATCACATGACATCACGGCCATCTCAATCCGCTCATACCAACATCGTCACAACAATCCCCATACTCCGATGATCAGCAAATAACAACAATTACAACAAGCACAATCTCAAATCAATTGTGAAATGGCGAGTAAGGAAACCCTACCTTAGCAATCAACGGTGGGAAAGGACTTGAACACTCGGAAAGGCTCCTCTACGAAGTCTTCTCCTATAACATAATCATATCACACAATTACACATTGCACAATCCCCATATTTCCCCAATTCCGTAAACACACAAAAGAACCCCAACGAATACAAACAACATAGAATAACACTTACCAACGAGTGGGATGAGGAAATGTACGTAAGGACTCGAAGGTTTCGCAATCAACAAAGCAAAGGGGTGATTAAGGAGTAATTAGGGAGAGATTAGGGTTACGTAAGAATGATGAAGTAGAAATGATATTTTGAAAACTGACGCGGATATAAAATAAATCTTAAACGCTCCCTAATCAAACCGTCGAAATAACACTTCGCCAAACCGGACACTCGGTCGAGTAAGTGTATACTCGGCCGAGTGTCCCATACTCGGTCGAGTGTTCACTTTACTCGGCCGAGTGTTCCAGCAGAGAACCAAAACAATACACAACCTCGGCACTACTCGGCCGAGTAGGTTCTACTCGGTCGAGTAGTCACCAAGGAAAATCCGTAGTGTTACAATCTTCCCCCCTTAAAAAGAACTTCGTCCCGAAGTTCACACTCTACTATAAAATAAAGCACAACACTACGCCACAAGGCTACACCAACCACATATAACAACACCAAGGAACTATACAAGTCACCACAAAAATCATTATCCCGAGTCAAAGCAAAACAACAAACAAAACGAAACACGACCGCAAAGTTCCAACCCAACCTATAAAACATGGACACTTAACACCAACTCCACAAACTACTCTTCCTTCCACAACATAGCTCACGATATCGTCTCAACTATAGCATAGGCTCTCAATACTGACTCCATAACATTACTTCCATAACACTCAATAGCACTCAATCCACAAAAGAAGATCAATCATCAAAACGGAATGTTACAGATGTGAGTTTTCTTTAGATGTGAGATCTGAATTTTTGAGAGGATATGTTTCTCAAAAACCCTAATTTTGTTGTTAAAGATGAATTAGGTCACAAAAGGAGAGAAGGCTCTCCTTTTGTTCTCTAGCATTCGGCCAAACCGAGCTCATCATGGGGAAGTGGGCTTCCACTTCCTCTTAATTTTAACTCGTGGTCCGGTTCGTAAATTGCTAAAATGTATATGACGCGGTTTTGTTATAAATTGTCATCGGTTATCGGTTATTAAAGCATCAACTAATAACACGGATTAGTTGAATTATTAATACATGTCCGACAAAGACAATATCGTATAATTAATTTATTCAATATACATTAATCAAATATAAATCGCTTTATATTTAATTTACGAATTAACCGCTTAATTCGTCTTAGCCATTTTTATTTAATCCGTATTAAATAATTATCTCATCATCGTGTTTGACTAATTACTAGTCAATAACTCCGACTAACTGGTTAGTCAAAATTTGGCATCAACATGACTGTATTTTCATACCGTCACATCTCTCAAACGTATCCTATAGGTGTGACTTTTAGGGACCAGTTGATCACCGCCATCTGTATGACAATAACGTCAAACTTATCTAGCAAGCCAACCGTTATTGATAAACGTGGACCAACTGATTATGATACAAAAGTATAGCCTTTGATCCTTTTAGAGATTTATAAGTCCTTGCACTAACTGTAAAGGACACCAGCCCCAACAAGCTCCCACTTGTCCGTACAAGTGTATGTGCAATGACGTTATCCGCACTAAGCGGAGGACACAGCTCAACAAACTCCCACTTGTCCGTACAAGTGTACGTGCGATAACCGATTCTCATATTCATTTAAAATTTCTCCCACTCAATGTAAAACAATTTGCAGATCCGGATCCGCAAAGGTCGTATTTTACAATCGATCTGTATCTAGAGTGGTTTCCTCGACTAGAGTGTAACTCAACTGATAAAACGAATTCGTATTCGAGCATGGCCATGCATTTCGATTCTGACTCCTCGAGTGGCCCCGAGAAATATCGAGTACTGATAAAGGCTGAATATTTTCTTCAACTCGACTCCTTCCGATCTAAGCACTGACATGAAATGACCGAAAAAAATCTACTTGGCCCCTGTTACGGATGACCGTGAGAAAGAAACCAAAGTCACCCAAAATATGCCTTAGTCTCAAGAGACAGTCGATAGTCAAAAGAATCGACTCTTAGGATCACCATGGGGGTCCTATCCACGACCGGGCACCGAATGTTATAAAACATTTAGGACTCCACGTCGATGTCACAATTGTGTCCTACGAAATATCCGTATAAATCGCCTCTGTGATTGGTCAGTCAACCGGTTGACTTATGGCTCGTTGAACCCACCATCAACCAACGTCACAAAATAATTGCCGAGTTATCAGCTCATGTGGGCAATCAAGGACTGAAAAGATATAATGTTTGTTCAGTTCACTTTGTGGTGTTCAAAATTGTCGTACAAATCCACATGAAAAACAAAATATATAAATATCAAAACGATGATGTCGTATAGAGTACAAAAGAGAATGAATCTAATCCATAAAAGAGTACTACAACTTAGGAACACGTTTAATTCCAATGGAATTGACATGCCCTTCATGCTTATCTTGTCGTAATGGTTTAGTGAGAGGATCTGCTATGTTATCATCTGTAGCAATCTTTTCTATCACTACTTCCTTTTGCTCCACGTAATCTCGGATTAGATGAGCTTTCCGTTGTACATGTCTAGACTTGTTGCTAGACTTTGGCTCCTTAGCTTGGAAGATGGCACCTCTATTGTCGCAATAGATGGTGATCGGGTCATTCGAACTAGGCACTACAGATAGTCCTTGTAAGAATTGACACATCCATATCGCTTCCTTCCTTTGCGCCTTCGGATGCGGCATAGTACTCGGACTTCGTCGTAGAATCTCTTTGTAACACTTTGTTTGGAACTCTTCCAGTGACTGCAGCGCCATTAAGAGTAAAAACGAATCCAGATCGAGATTTCGAGTCATCTCGATCCGTTTGGAAGCTAGCATCTGCGTAGGCTTAGGTTGCGCATAGCTTTTGATCGCCTCCATAAGTCAATGCCCAATCTTTAGTCCTCCGTAGGTACTTAAGAATGTTCTTGACAGCCATCCCATGTGATTCACACGGATCTTTGTTGGAATCGACCTGTCATACTCAATGCATATGCCACGTCCGGACGTGTGCATATCATGGCATACATGATTGATCCTATAGCCGAGGCATAAAGAATCCGTGTCATGCGCTCTTTCTCTTCCGGTGTCTCGGTGCACGAGACTTGCTCAAATGCACCCCGGAGCCATAGGAAGAAACCCCTTCTTGGAGTTAGTCATCTTTGAATCTCTCTAGGACTTTGTCTATGTAAGACTCTGATTTCGAGAGATAACATCCGTCGTGATCTATCTCGATAGATACGGATGCCCAGAATTCTTTGTGCCTCACCCAGATCTTTCATCTGGAAATGGTTTTTCAACCATACTTTCACCGAAGTTAAGAGAGGTATGTCATTCCCAATTAGGAGTATGTCATCGACATACAATATTAGGAAGACAATCTTGCTCCCACTCGACTTGATATAAAGACATGGTTCCTCGACCGATCGAGTAAAACCATTTTCTTTAATCACTTGGTCGAAGCGATGATTCCAACTCCGAGATGCTTGCTTAAGTCCATAAATGGAACGCTTAAGCTTGCACACTTTCTTAGGATTTTGTGGATCGATGAAACCTTCGGGTTGTACCATGTACAACTCTTCCTCCAAAAAGCCGTTTAAGAAGGCGGTTTTCAAATCCATCTGCCAAATTTCATAGTCATGGAAAGCGGCAATCGCTAAGATAATCCGAATGGAACGCAGCATGACTACGGGTGCAAAAATTTCATCGTAGTGCAGACCTGGCACTTGGGTGAAACCTTTAGTAACTAGTCGTGCTTTATAGATATCTTGTTGACCTTCCACAGAATGCTTTATCTTGTAAATCCATTTGCATTGAAGGGGACGAACCTTAGCAGGTAAGTCAACAAGATCCCATACGTTGTTCTCATACATAGAGTCCATCTCGGATTGCATGGCCTCAAGCCATAGCTTTGAGTCGGAATCGGTCATGGCACCTTTATAGGTTGCGGGTTCACTACTCGTTAAGAGTAGAATGTCATCTATGTCATGTTCCTCGACCATACCAATGTATCTGTCCGAAGGAATAGAGACTCTTCCCGACCTCCTAGGTTCCTCAGGAATATTCACCGCAGCCGGGATTGAAGGAATTGGTTCCTCCAATGGTTGCTCGGTATTTGGTTCTGGAATCTCCGACAGGTCGAAGGTTCTATCACTCTTTGCATTCTCGAGAAATTCCTTCTCTAAGAATGTCGCACTAGCCGCAACAAAAACACGTTGTTCGGTTGGCGAATAGAAGTAATGACCAAGTGTTCCTTTAGGATAACCTATAAAGTATGTCTTGACCGATCGCGGGCCGAGCTTATCCTCGTGTCTCCACTTGACATAAGCCTCGCAGCCCCAAACCCGTATAAAGGACAAGTTAGGGACCGTTCCCTTCCATAGTTCATATGGAGTCTTGTCAACAGCTTTAGACGGACTTCGGTTAAGTATTAGAGCGGCTGACAGAAGAGCATAACCCCACAATGAGTCAGGCAACACGGTGTGACTCATCATGGATCGAACCATATCAAGTAGTGTTCGATTTCTCCGTTCGGACACACCATTCAACCGAGGTGTTCCGGTGGAGTTAAGCGTAGGGCAATCCCACGGTCCTTAAGGTGTTGATCAAACTCGTGAGAAAGATACTCGCCACCACGGTCCGAGCGCAGTGTTTTAATCTTTCGCCTGAGGTTACGACCCGATTCTCGGTATTCCTTGAATTTCTCCAAGGATTCACTTTTGTGCTTCATTAAGTAGACATAGCCATATCTACTTAAATCATCCGTGAAAGTGATGAAATACCTATAGCCTTCTCGTGCGGTGATTGACATAGGCCCACATACATCCGTATGTATGAGTCCTAATAGGTCAGCAGCGCGCATTCCAACACCTTTGAAGGAAATTCGAGTCATCTTACCGATGAGACATGATTCACACGTGCCAAATGATTGAAAATCAAAGGCCGAGATAGCTCCATTTTGATGAGCTGTTTTACGCGTTTCTCATTAATGTGTCCCATACGGCGGTGCCATAGATACGTTTGATCTTTGTCACCTACCTTTAACTTTTTATTCATTACGTGTAATATTTCGGTGGTCTGATCTAAAACATAAATTCCGTTCATGGAGACTGCCTTGCCATAAATCATATCGTGTAATGAGAAAATGCAAGTATTATTCTCTATTACAAATGAAAATCCAAGTTGGTCAAGTGCATAAACTGAAATAATGTTTTTGGAAAGACTGGGTACATAATAGCAGTTATATAAAAATAACTCAAATCCGCTAGGAAGCTGGATCACATATGTTCCCCTCGAGACGGCAGCCACTCGTGCTCCATTCCCGACACGCAGGTCCACCTCACCCTTTACGAGGGGTTCGATGTTTCGGAGCCCCCGCACATGATTACACAGATGAGAACCACAACCAGTATCAAGTACCCAAGTTCTCAAACTTGCGTGGTTAATCTCAATCATATGAATAAAAGTAGAAGAGGATGAAGACATACCAACGGGTTTAAACGACGACCGCCTTTAAGTCCTCATGATAAACAGGACATGTACGCCTCCAATGCCCAGTCTTGTGGCAATGATGGCATTCCATGTTTTCATTCTTGCTCTTTGTCGCACCTGATGAGGTGCTCGACTCACCAGGCCCACTCTTACTTGAACCCGACTTCTTGAACTTCGGTTTACCCTCGTTAGGTTTGCCTGAGCTTTGCCCTTACCCTTGCCCTTGTTTGTCACGACGAGAACATCTTGTTTCATGCTCCCACTGAACTTCATGTCCTTCTCGGTCAGTACGAGAAGGGAGTGCAATTCATGGGGACTTTTCTTCAAATCATTCATATAGTAATTGGCTCTAAAGAGCGCAAAACCATCGTGGAGTGAATGAAGCATGCGGTCTATCACAATGTTCTCGCTGATTTTACAATCAAGCGCCTCCAATTTCTCGACATTCTCAATCATGTTAAGAATGTGTGGGCTAACAGATTGGCCCTTTCGGAGTCTCGCATCAAAGAAGCGAGTGGTATGCTCATAGTTCACGATTCTCGGTGCTTTCGAGAATTCCTTAGTGAGCGTGGTGAAAATCTTGTTTGCACCTTGGGCTATGAAGCGTTTCTGCAAATTGGATTCCATTGCAAAAATGAGTACGTTTTTAATGGCACCCGCTTCCATGACGAAGTCGCTATACGTGGAGACCTCGTTAACTCGAGCCGTGGGGCCTGGGGCTGGCGGGAGGGGCTCGTCGGATACTTGAGCTTCCCGTCGGCGGTGGCAAGCATTCCGTAATGCCGCCTCCCATTCCGCGAAGTTTGATCCATCATTCTTGATCTAGTGGACCGATTCATCCGATTCATGAAGATCCGAAGCCGTGAATCACGGTCCAATGTGGCACTTGGCATTGGGTCATCGAGGATGCCAGCCATTATGTTATTAGCAGTTTAAAAAACGTGATCTACGCTGAAAAAGAAAGAAAAACAAAAACGAAATAAGCAACTCATCGAGGTGATTTAAGTCTATTAGAATTCATTTTAATCGTGTAGACTCATTGCACTTGCATAATTGATCTCCCTCAAGAATAATACAAGTGATCCCAAGACTCAATTTCTGTAAATTGATAAGCCAACTGTTTAGCTAGTTCTTCCGTAAAAACTCTTGGTCGATAGATTTCCGTAAATCCTATCTATAGTCCACCATAATCACAGGATCGTACGAGTGACCATAGTGTTGAGATAAAATAGGTCAATCGGTTCCAACTTACCCGACGTAGAAAGGGTCATATTATGCCTACCGACGAAGAAGGGATTCATTGGAGTTTGACCTATAAAGACCGTTCTCAATTTATGTTTATACGAGGAAGATCCCATCGACTTAATTTTAATTCATTGTAAGTGAACGAATAACTAGCATTACGAGAATGAATTAATTTAGGTGATGGCTTAAAATGATCGTGTGACATAAGAATGTCATAGAAAACTAACGCGTGACCTCTATATGAGTCAGTTTTCATGCAATTATTAGGTGGTTTGGTTTTAGGCGGAATATGATGCAATCTATCGTTACGATAAAATAAATAAAAGAATGCAAAACGTAAATAAAAATTCCTAGTGTGGCCTATCCTAGTAAAAAGAACATAATACAACTTTGGAATCCACCGCTGGACCCGAGAAGCTTGTCTTGATGTTCCATCTTTTTCATGCAGCGGGAGTGAGCATCCGATCTCCATCTTTAGTCTTCTCAAAATTACAATTAAAATTTACAAAATATAAACCTATTTACATTCTAAATAAAAACTGTAATTACAAAAAAAATAAAATTGGAGATACAAGATCTCAAAATACAACCAAGACCGTGTTCCATCATTACGGTAACACGTTCTACTAAGGCCACACTAAGTTACAACTGTTTGTAAAATGAATAAATACGTAATAAAAAGCATTCAAGGCATTCAACAATAACGATAAAAAATGCTTCAACTAAAAAAAATAATTTATTCGTGACATAATTCCGTAATTATGTTAAAATTAATCCAAACCACCAAAGATAATTAAAATTATGTGATAAAACCGCTTCTATCAGTTTAATTTTAATTCATCATAATCCGTTACTTTAAATTGTTTTAAAATAACTAAATGGTACGTGAGTGAACCGTTTCACTATTAAGCGAATGCATAAGATCCGTATTATGCACATGTTAAGGCCAAAAAAATATAAAACTCGAATTTTTTTTTTTCTTTTCTTCACGTCTGCCGTGAACAGTACCAAATTTTTTTTTTTTTTTTTTATAATGTTGCTGAATGCCGAGAGCAACAAAAAAAACCCAAAAAAAATAATTTCGGCTCAAAACGTGTGCAACAACGATCAAAACAAAACGATTTGTTAAAACCCAATTGCAATTTTAATCTAATCCGTATAGAATTGAAACTACAATTGATACATCTTTAACATATTGCAACAATTATCGATTAAAATTACAATATGCAAAGAACAAAAAGATAACAAAAGATCGTCTGATCTAGCAAGAAATGTGTGGCACACATTTCTAGGCAAAAAAAAAATAGAAAACAGGCCGAGAAAAACACCAATGGCCGCACGGTTTTCCAGAAAAAAATTTTGGCCGAGACAAAAAAATTTGTGCCGCACGAAATTTTATGCAAACCATTTGATAGATCTTTAACATATTGCAATGAATATCGATTACAAAACAATATGCAAAGATCAATCGAAAACAAGACAAACAACAACCACCACGGTGTAAACTTGACACGGTTCCCAAGACAGAAAAAATGCAACATAAAAAAAATTCCGCCGAGAGGAAAAAATGGCTGCCGCACGAATTTTTAAGCAAAAATTCATCGATTCAAAATTCGTTTGATGAAAATCACATAGAAAAATTTACGTGGCCTCGCTCTGATACCACTTGTGGGGTAATATCCGTATAAAACCCTTAAATTATAGGACTATAACGCAAATTTAATACGTGATTTATTGTCATAAACGAAAAACAATGAAAAACGATAAAGCACAAGAATTAACCTTCGGTCCTAGTGCAATTCGGCAATGAGAGATCAAAGTAGATCTCCTCCTAATTGTTGCACCCAAGATCGTCTGAGAATATGCCCTTGTGCTAGAAATGTGTTCTCTAATTGCCTTGCAATATTGAGAGAACTTGATGTGAGTTTTCTTTAGATGTGAGATCTGAATTTTTGAGAGGATATGTTTCTCAAAAACCCTAATTTTGTTGTTAAAAATGAATTAGGTCACAAAAGGAGAGAAGGCTCTCCTTTTGTTCTCTAGCATTCGGCCAAACCGAGCTCATCATGGGGAAGTGGGCTTCCACTTCCTCTTAATTTTAACTCGTGGTCCGGTTCGTAAATTGCTAAAATGTATATGACGCGGTTTTGTTATAAATTGTCATCGGTTATCGGTTATTAAAGCATCAACTAATAACACGGATTAGTTGAATTATTAATACATGTCCGACAAAGACAATATCGTATAATTAATTTATTCAATATACATTAATCAAATATAAATCGCTTTATATTTAATTTACGAATTAACCGCTTAATTCGTCTTAGCCATTTTTATTTAATCCGTATTAAATAATTATCTCAACATCGTGTTTGACTAATTACTAGTCAATAACTCCGACTAACTGGTTAGTCAAAATTTGGCATCAACATGACTGTATTTTCATACCGTCACATCTCTCAAACGTATCCTATAGGTGTGACTTTTAGGGACCAGTTGATCACCGCCCTCTGTATGACAATAACGTCAAACTTATCTAGCAAGCCAACCGTTATTGATAAACGTGGACCAACTGATTATGATACAAAAGTATACTCTTTGATCCTTTTAGAGATTTATAAGTCCTTGCACTAACTGTAAAGGACACCAGCCCCAACAGATGGTTCATTATTGTGTGAAAAGTCTTGTTTGGTTTATTATCCATACTTGGTTTATGTGGGTGTTGGAGGTGGCTGATGGAGGATATTTGATTGTGATATGTGGTTGTTTTAGAGACCTAAAATGGTTGGGATATCGTCTTACGCTTGGGTCGCCTCTTGGAGCTTCCCACTCCAAGAGGAACGTGCACGTTAATGATTCGAGTTTGGTCCCTCGTGTGGTTGAGGCACGGTGTCTGACAGGGATTCGGTTAGTACCCTGGTCCATTACCACGAGTGCGTCCCGAGTACTTTGTTACGGACTGCAGTCCGACGATTTGGTGACGGTGTTGCGATGCCGTCAACGGGTTTGTTACGGAGGAGTTGTGGAGTTTTGATAACTTGCATTGTTGATCATCATTTCATATCATGATCATTTAGTCTTTCACATTCATATAAATTTAATGAGCATTTGTATTATTGGAGCTAACCAAAACGTTTTCAAATATCTGTGTTGAACCATATGATGATCATTTCCGCTCATATGAGGAGCAGTGGCTTGACAGGTAGCATTTGTAGATATGTTTCGGAGGCTTGGGAGTGGTCTTCACCTTGGTTGTCACCATTTCTTGTTGTCTAGATTTTTTTTTTGACATTATTAGATTCCACTTTATTTTCGATTGGGTTGTATTACTGGGATTGCCATTTGAATCCCTTAACTTGTAATTTAATTATCTTAACTTTAAGCTTATCTATGTGAAATTGCTTTACATCGTTTGTTCACTCTATAAACTTGGGAAACCTAGTCATGTGACATCTCAATGGGTTAGGATGGCCTTGAGGAAGGCTTCCCGACTTATGGGGGTATTACAAAGTGGTATCAGAGCGATGATTTTGGAGCCTAAACTAATGAACCAATGAACTTAGGTGTGTTAATTAAAATGAATTTGGTTGGAGTTGTAGGGAAATCGTGACAAGTTTGGGAGACATCCGAAGGTTGCACTCTTGTCCTCTTAACTCGAGTCGGTCACAACGCGTAGGGTAATGTGACGATCTTGGTGTGAATATCAGTGTTGCATATTCTTGCCTTATTATTTCTAAGATAGACTCATGATTGGTAGCACATGGTGTGATTATGTGAGTAGTATAGCCAAGCCAATATGAAGCATGTTGGATGTTTATATGTTAAGTTGAGTTGTTTTAAATAGGAAAGTGTTAATCACATTCTAGTTATCGTCATGCGTATACCTTATATCATATCTATGCTTTTATTTTCCGTACTTGTGTTTAGAAACATGCAGAATAGGGTTACATGTGAAACTATTTGAGTCGGAATGTGAGTTAAGGCCCTTAAGGGGTATACTTGGTATAGTGGATGAGGGAAACTCGGCCGAGCTTGATTCACTCGACCGAGTGAACCATCCACTCGACCGAGTAGGTGACTTTCCAGAAAGTCTGGAAATGGCTGGGTTTGGGCACTCAGCCGAGTAAGTGGCGTACTCGACCGAGTGTTGTTCACTCGACTGAGTGTACAAAGGCACTCGACCAAGTGGGATTGTGGCAAATGTGGGGAGTTTATGGAAAGGGGACACTCGACCGAGTAGGGATCACACTCGGCCGAGTGAAGTACCCAACTCGACTGAGTGGTCCCCTAAGGTAGTCAATATTACTTGTCTCTTTTTGTGAGACGTATATTGATCGTTGCCACGGTTCGTTGAACTAGAATGGCGCCAAGGAGAACTCAATCGGCAACTGGACCGCCTCGTAGGCCCGAAGAAGAAGTGGATTGAATCGTTGCGTATAACGATGCCCTCACGGAGGCCCTCAAGAACGTGACGAGGAGGGAGATAGTGGTCTATGCCACAGCTATAAGCAATGCTATGGCATGTCATCGACCCACCAAGTATGACGGTGCTGAAGAGTAAAACCTTTTTGGCAGCAGTATTAGAGAGATGGAAAATATTTCGAGGTAGTGCGGTGCCCGGATGAGTTCAAGGTTGAGTATGCCGAATTCTACTTCGGAGGACAAGACGGAGTATGGTGGTATAAGGAGAGGGAGGCGATGAAAGAGTACTATAAGGAGCAAGGGAATGATTTTATTCCATGGACAAGTTTCAAGGCGGAAATGAGAGATGAGTTCATCCCGGAGCATGTCCGAAGGAAACTTTGGGCAGAGTTTGATAGTTTTGTGATGGTCGAAGGGATAACAGTACATGAATATTATGTGAGGTTTAATGAGCTATTGACCTATGTTAAATACCTTCACCTTAGCCCTCAATTGTTGGCTCTCAAATTTGAGAAGGGGCTAACTCTTAAGGTCCTTGAAAAACTCCCGGCGGGAGTGTTGGTGGACGTGAAAAACGTATATGCTAGGGCTGGAAATGTTGAGAGGTTGGTCAATATGACCAATAAGGCTAAGGAGAGGGCCGGAGAAAAAAAGAAGGCCGAGAGTAAAGGAGGGAGAGCTAATCAAAAGAAGTTCAATTACCATCAAGCTAAGAAGTTCAATTACCAACAAGTTAAGTCACATTTGGGTGGACCCAATGGAGGCGGTTATGCAAGGTCAAGCAGAAATGGGGGAAGAGCCATGAGTGAAGGCGGGGGCTTATGATGCTTCAATTGTGGTGGCATTGGTCACAAAAAAAAGTGTGTATAAGCGCCGGCGGGGGTCTAGTCGAAGGTTTGGGCAAGGGAGCTTCTACCAAGCTCCTTCCCAAAGCATGGTAAGTAATCGCAACTTCGGATCGTGGGGAAACCAAAGGAATCCAAGCTCCACCTTCAATGGCGGGTATGGAAGAGGAAGCTTCAATCAAGGGGCCCCATCTCAAAGGTCGAGCTATAATGGGAGCCATGTTTCGGAGGCTAGGCCGACAACTTCGGCGAGCACCATGCAAGGGGCGGCAATGAGTAGTGGCAAGCTCTTTGACATGGATAAAAAAAGCGCCGAGGAGGATGCTCATGTGGTCTCCGGTACATTTTGTAGTTAACTCTCAACCTTGTTTTATTTTATTTGACTCAAGGGCTACTTATTCATTTCTGTCTAAGAGTTATATGTCAACCCTAAGTTTGGGGATGGGTGAGTTAGTGAGCGACGATGTATCGTTGCCTTCAGGGGAGTCCGTTGTGTGTTGAAAATTTTATAAAGGAGTGTCGGTCATGGCAGGAGAAGTAAACTTTCCGGTCAATCTTTTTAGAATTTCCTTTGGAGGGGTTTGAAGTAATTTTGGGGATAGGCTTGCTAAGTAAGCACAAGGCCAATATAGATTGTCATCAAAATAAAATAGCTTTGAAAGGACCCAAGGGTATTAGTGTGTCGTAGAAAGGTTACTTGGTTAAACCCAAGGTGAAACTCATCACGGTTATGACTTTAAAGTCATGTTTGAAGAAGAGTTGTCCTATGCTCTTGTGTCATGTGTGGGACACTAGCATGGAAAGGCCCCGAGCTCAAGATATACCGGTAGTGGGAGAATTTGTGGATGTATTTCCGGAGGAGTTGCCCTGATTATCTCCACCAAGAGAAGAGAAGTACAGTTTATTGTGGACTTAAAACCGAAAGCGAGATAAATCTCTAAGGCTCCGTACCGGATGGGTCCAAAAGAGTTGGAAGAGTTGAAGAAACAACTTTGTGAATTGTCGGATAAGGTGTACATTAGGCCAAGTGTTTCGCCGTGGAGAGCACCGGTTCTATTCGTGAAGAAGAAAGATGATAGCATGAGGTTGTGCATCGACTACCGAGAGTGGAATAACGTCACCATCAAGAACAAGTATCTGTTACCAAGAATTAATGACCTATTTGATAAACTTAGCGGGGCTGGCGTGTTTTATAAGATCGGCTTGAGTTTGGGCTACCATACCAATTTAATGCAATATTACACCCTTGCTAGCTAAGGAATAGTTTCCAAACCAATATAACACAAAAATTCAAATGCAAACGAGTTATACTAATGACCGAAGACTACCAAACCAACGACCTTGCAAGACCATCTATGTCGGACTCTCACGGGTCACTCATCTCTCATTCAAGCACAGAGTGAGTACAAATTTTGTAAGAGAGAAAGAAAATAGTCACTCACCTAACTACGACCTACAAAAGCATACATGCAGTCTAACATGCACTACGCCAAATAAGACCTTCAATAACGGTCAGATAATGCAATTACCGTTATTAAATAGAAACACGGAACTGTTATTGCAACGACTGTTATTAAATATATACTACGGTTGTATACTAACACACGACCATTATATAACATCAATAACGGATCTATAATACCGTTATCACAACTCAAGAACCGCTATAAATCTGTTGTTAAATATGTTTATGGCAACGAGTATACTTTTAAGAAACCGTTATTAAATATTAATAACGGTTTCAAACCCGTTGTCCTAGTTTACTATTGACAACGGTTTATTGGTTCCAAAATAGTTGTTAAATATTATCGATTGCGTGCTAAACCCGTTCTCTTATTTAATTAAATGTCAAAATTTAACAACGGTTTTTATTGCATGCTAAACCGTTGTTATATTTATCAATTGACTACGGTATTTAACCGTTATCTAATTTTATTGATGAAACTTTGACAACGGTTATTCTTAAATAAACTGTTGTAAAAGTTTTGAACTCGACAACGGTTATCGTTCGTTATCTTATATTTTTGGCGGTTTGAATGGGAGGGAAAAGTTGTCAACGGTTATTTATCTAAATAAGACCGTTGTAAAAATAATTGTTTGCAACGGGTTGTTTTAAACCGTTATCGTTTTAATTATTTTTTTTAAAAAAATGATTTTAGCTTATTCTAGCAGCTGCTGAAATGCTATTTTTTCAGTAGCGTTTCTAGTAGCTGCTGGAATGCTATTTTTTCAGCTGCTGCTGAAAATATAGCATTCCAGCAGCTGTGCACTGCAAAAATTCAATCCTGCATCAAAATATTACACCCCGTGATCAAGTAAACCCAGTTTCAAAACAGTACAAACAGCTTGATCAAAAGCCAAAACACAACATCCTCAAAAAAACAAAAGAAGCCAATACACAATGGCTCTATATATTCACACACATGTACATAAAGCATGAGCAAACTATTGAGACTCCGTTAATGAAACAACATAACTGGCCCACATATTTCTCATCTGGTTGACGTCCTCTGGCGAATATTCTAGGCCTTTGTTGAGTATTAGTGGAAACTACAATTCAAAATATACATAATCAAAAAAAATATAATACATGGAAGTATACAGAATTGAACTCAATTACGTCTGAAATAGTTTTTAAATCACACTAACCCGTATCGGAATGGTAGAAAGTTTTTCGTTGATAACCTTCCACATGGACTGACAAACGTAAAAGAAGCATTGTTTGTCGTCTGGTGCTTTAGGAGACTATTATATTAATCACACACAAATCAACTGAATTAGATAATCAACCTCTCGCATAAACATTAATTAAATGATACGAGTAATTATTAAGAATACACTTATTAATGGCGTGATAAAATTGGGAACAGTGTTGCTTTCATATTTTCCAAGTGGACATAATCTTTTTTTTTTTTGCTTCAAAAACACTAATTCATAAATATACACACATGCCATTATTCTATGCATATATATGGCTCAAGTCATTCAATAACAAATGACATTATTGAAGGTTGTAAACTTACTCAGTTATCATCCTTACACAACTGTCAGAGGGTTTACCTTCGCGAGAGTCAATCCAGTACACTGTTTTTGTTTCCACTTGGATTGCCAGTAGCACCCAATGCTTCCTATTGAATTTGGGACATTGAACTGTTAGTTCATTTACACGCATTTAAGCATGTTATTAATAAATTTATAGAACCGTGATTAATTTCAATAATCACGTACTATACATACATATTCTCATTGTAGGGGGCAAGCCATAGTTTTTTGGACGACATCAACCGACGAGCGATACTATTGATTTGTTCTTCGTATGAAATTCTGTGCACAGAGAATGCATTAGGACTCTAGAATCCGTAGGCGTGAATTGGGACTTTCAACTCAGCGAACTGATTATTGAGGTAACTATTACGCCACATGGAACGAAGATTGTTATTGTAATTGATAATTTAAACTAACATCATTATTCGTAAATGGAAATGACTAAATAGTTTTATTAATAAAACTTACTTCATCCAAATCAAAATGTGAACAGCATCTAAATTGTCAAGGTCAACAAATTCCATCAGTTGCTTCGGGTCCAGTACAGCTATATCAGCTGCGCCCATAATTTCCTCTTTAATGTTAATCATGACTACATCCCCTCTAGGTGACGTCTTTATAGCCAAGTTGTGCAAAGCCTTCAGCGAAGCATTTTTCATTTTTTTCTTATATTCACACGATTCATAATAAGAATCATAAGCATGCTTGACTGCAACAACTTTCGTTGACGTATTAGTAATTGCTTTAGCTGCCATCATGGCTTTGCTTACCTTCTGCAAATGTAAAGATTAAAGTACTTACGATATGTTAATATTCGTACCCTAATATGTTTAAAGAACAAGTAATAATTAACGTCTGCATATAAGTACCTCGGAGATGACAACATTGATGAGGTTGTCAGGCCATTGCACATAAGAGCTTAGGGCTTCTTTCAAATAAGTGACCTCTTCATTAGGAATTGGTACTTTTACTTCCCCATGTTAGGTTCATATACCTATTATTAGACATCTCTAATGGTGAACTAATTAACATATTAATATGAGTTCTAAGGATCTAGTGCATGCATAACTAAATTAGATATATAATAAGAAAACAATGGTTCTTACATTATTGTTTTTGAATTTTGGGGACAATGAAGATCTCCTACCTTCACTTGTTCTTGAGCTTAAATGTCAATGGAATATCCTCCAACCTTGGTCTCAAATGTAGAAACCCTGCTCAAGAGATGCACCCAAGATTAGCCCTTATCACTACTAAATAATATTTGCTAGATATTTATTTAGTAGTCTACCTTAAAAATGACTACTAATACTCATATATATTACATTAATAATATTAGTAGTATTTTTGAACAATTTAGATTAAAACTTCTCAAGTTTTAGAGAAGAAAAATAAGTATGAGAGAGGGATTTTTGCATGTGTATTATTTTGAGAGATAGTAGAGTAAAAATGAGAAGAACAAATTTTTTTCACTCTGATGTACGGTCCAAAAATGCACTTATAGAGCATTTATGTCTTCTCCAAATATCACATGCAATAATCTAATAATATGTAGGTAGTCGGCTAGCTTATAAAGTGTGTCATAAGATGTTGGAGCATCTTTCCAACAATAAAATGACAAAACCAAAAATCAAGCATGCACACCATATTGGACGGTATACTTGAGTGTATATGAGTCCATTTTTATCTTATAATATTTGTCCCATAAATGCTTATAAGACTTATGTTTAATTATCTTACATAATTAAATATTAATTTGATCATACAATAATTATGTGACAAATTAATAAACATATATTCACTCAACTTATTGAGTAATATTTTACCATTATATCAACATATAATGGATCCCATAATAGCTAGTTAGTTATATTTACAACCTCTTATAAATGTAAATAACTAATTACCTCTATCTCAAAATATTTATAAAACCCCAGCATAATTTAGTAAATTAATATATTAATCCACTAAATTGAATCTTATTTAATCACATTACAATAAGATACAAAATTCAACTCATAAATATAAATTGTTATTATTTAAGGAATTAATTAACTTGTATCAATATACAACTAATTAACTTTACTGATTAGGGCATCATCCTATAGGTGTGACCTTTAGGGATCAACTGACCACCACCGTCCTACGACAGTGACGTCAAACTCCAGCAAGCCAATCATTACCGATTAATGTTGATCAGTTGACTATATAATTTATCATCCCTTTCATATTCTTAATTTGAGATTTAAACATGTGATCACACTATTGTTGGGGACACATACTCTAACAATCTCCCACTTGTCCGAGACAAGTGTAAGTCACCAATTATCTTGTCCTATTACAATCTCCCACTCAATCCAAGGTGTCTTGTAGGTCGTACTTGCATTTGATCATATCTTGAGTGGTTTCTTCGATCTGGAGAGTAACTATCTGACCGGAATTATCTAACGTAGATACCTTCGGAGCGTGGCCACGCATTTTCAGTTCACTACTCCTCGAGTGGCCCTGAGATTTTAAACAACCCTGACAAGGGGGTGGACAATTCCTATCGCACTATTCCCTTCGTATAGCCACAGTTCATCATAACCCAAAATATACTCATTTGACTTCAGTTACGTTAGTCGTAGAGTATAAATCAAAGCCAATCAGAAACTTGTGCCAACTTGGACGAATAGTCTCTAGTCAAAAGAATCAACTCATAAGAATACTATAGTAGCTCTTGCCACGACCAGACTTTATGAATTTCCAGAACTCTATAAGCGGTCACTGCCCGACAGAGTGTCCCATACAGTCTGTCTATGTGATCGACTAGTCATCCCACATGACCCTATGGCACTTGAACTTGACATCAATTGCATCACACTCTAGTCACATCGAGACGTCACCTCCTATAAGTAACCAGGGGTAGATACTATGTCAATCCAGTTCACTTCAATGGGATTCAATATTGTCTCAACAACCCATTTGGATATAACAAAGTAATGAATGAGTTTAAAGAAACTCAAACGATATATGCGATTATCATATATGAATAGTCAATAACTTATATCTACTTCATATGTTATAATCTATAGTGTAATCTATAGTGTAATTTATACACTAGTTAAAATGCAATAAACGCTTGGTAAGTGCATATATCATGTACCCATATATTCCAACTTTACGAATTGCTATTTTTATCTATTCAATGTTATTTCTAATAACATGAATTTATCTAAGTATATGTCTATTCTTCTTACTCGACTTGGGCTCTTGTACTTTGCAAGATGCTACCACTGTTATCATATAACTTGTGATAAAGTCTTTGATAGAGGGATCTACTCTCAATCCCTATTTTGACTACCTAATCATAATGTACTTAGACTCTGTTTGTAGAACTTGCAATGGTTGAAACTAAAACATTTCTCTAGTCTCTTACTCCTAAGTTAATAAAATCAGCCTAGGATTTCGATAAATCCTTATAGGTTTGAAAACTAGAGTTTGTGTAACCCTTCAACACACAACTTAGTACATCATCCAAACATAAGAACGAATCCCAAATTCTGTTCAAGAATCTCAAAGGATGTTCTTTAAGGCTTTCAAAAGACCATCATTCGAATTAACTTGTTATTGACTTATTATGCTCCAAGCATATGATTCATCACGGCATGTGCATATAATGGCATACATTATCGTTCTAATAGCGGAAATATTAGCAATCGATTTCATGTGATCAACAACTTATTAGGTTCAGTGAATGACTATGACTCTATCATAGTAATTCCACTTTCATCAGTATGAATAACCTACTCAAACTTGTTGATGTAAAACAGATATGAAAGAACTTATCATCATAAGGCTCTCAGCTCTATGCCAATATTCTCTCAATTTTAATACATAGTTTCTGAAATCTAGAATACATTGCACCTTTTCCTAGTCTCCCAATCACTCTTTCACAGAGAAGAGCATTGGTACTTTATTCTCAATAAGTAATATGTTGTAGGTAGTGACAAAAGGTCATAATCCATAAGTGATGTGACTCATATTTGTGCACATTTAGTCCCCTAATTGAACCTATTTTGCTTCCTAATATAGCATTTCATGGCCATTTTATCTGTCAATTCCTTTCTACTTTTCTTTCCTAGTGCATTTTGTATGACTTGTAGGAAAGAGGACAATGAGGCGGAATTTCCTTCTCCCGTGCATAATTGGAAGGTTGATGATGACCTTAGATGGACTAATATGAAGAGGAGGCAAGAACGACGACAAAGCAAGAATAAGGAGTATGCAAAGACTAAAGGTCGTGAAGCAAGGTTCACACTGTGCAATAATCCGAGCGGCTTAGGCACAAAACGAGCGGATCCTCCCCTTATGATCCGAGCGTCCCGTGCTGAAGACGCTCAGATCCTTCCCACAATCCGAGCGTCTCGTGGCAGCACTAGCGTGATATGCTCATCTCCTCGCAAGACTTGCATTTCCCTACTTTAAAACTCAACATTGTTATTTACTAATCTATCCTTACTTAACCTAATGATGTACTACTATATATACCCCATTTGTAATAATCAAGAGGAAAAATTAGACAACCATTAGACTAGGAGTAGATTAGGATAGTTTAATCTCAACCATTCCATTTTAATCTTTCTTTAATCATTGTTCAAGTATTGTTATTATTGGGTAATTGAAGATTATTGGGTTATTATTGGAGAATTGACAACTCTCCATCAATCAAGTCCTCTTCTTTTATTCTTTGCTTTATTATTTGGAATCATCTTCATAGGTATAATTCTCTTTTACTCTTGTTTAATTATTGTTAATCACTTTCATTTATTCATCATGTTTTGCTTTGTTAATATGATTTACAACCTTATTAGCATGTTAAACTTGATAATAAGTAGGTAGTCTTTTAGCTAGGATTAATGGGCAATTAGGGGAAACAAACATGGAGAATGATTTATGCTTAATATAATATGTTTTCATAATTAAAT
This sequence comes from Silene latifolia, assembly GCF_048544455.1. NCBI lineage: Eukaryota > Viridiplantae > Streptophyta > Magnoliopsida > Caryophyllales > Caryophyllaceae > Silene > Silene latifolia. The sequence continues at coordinate 94,542,514 of NC_133538.1, read as the reverse complement.
TGCTTGCTTGTTGTGATTTTAACTTACGCACATGTTATGTTTGATGAAATGCGAGCCTATGAATCCTTGCATTTTTACCCATCACCTATCTCTTCAATGAGGCTTGTAAGACATACACCAACTTGAGCCTCATTAGACCATGCATAAAGTTGAATAGAAGGAGACTAAGTCGACTTGTAGGTATTGTACAATCCAATCGATTCGGCTCCGGGACCTAAATCTTCTTAGGGATTGTAAGATATACACTAACTCGATCCTATCACAACAATCATTGCTTGCTTATAACTTGAGAAGATGTTCGTATGATCAACTCCCATGAGTCCCCTATGAACCCGTGATAACCTAGCACTTTTAATCATTTGTTTACATCCTTCCTTTTATTGCCTGTTTTACTTTATTGCTTGCATTAGTTTAGACTCACCAACTACAAACCCAAATCAATTGTGACGCTAGCATAAATTGAGATAGATAGACTTAGAAACCAAAGCACACCGTCCCATGGATCGACCTCGACTTAGCCACTAACTAGTTATTTGTTGAGAATATAAATGTGTTTGATAGAGTGAACAATGGCTCGCTCTCACCATTAATAAGTGAGAATCAAATTCATTACTTAGATATTCGCCACCACGATCGGATCGTAATGCTTTAATTCTTTTACTCAGTTAACTGATACGCGGCATACCGAGAGACACATACTGTCTTACACAATAACCAATCCATCTCGCAAAATACCCGGCATTCTCACCATATGGCAGCCCCGTATCTTTATCCCACTGTAAAGGATTAGGTATCTTTGAATTTATTACTTCTAGGGAAACCCTGTGGCGCATTCGACCCGCAGTGTGTTGCATTATTCTCATCACCTGAGTCGTTGCCTGACGCATTTCCATCGTTTATTTTCCGCTTTTCGACCATATCTAAAGCAGAAATTAATAAACAAATTATAACAATGCATACTTATAATAACAAACAAATCTCTAGAGAGGAGGGTTTTTTACTTCTTTAAAGAGGAGAGTCGGGATTGATCTGGCTGCGGCAATGGCGATGATGGCGATGACTGCAACAACGATGGGGTAGGCTAGTGGTTGAGGGAAAGCTCAGTGTTTGAGGATATTATGTGGGGTAGGGGAAGCTTAGAGTATATATGTGTGGATAATACAACACTTGCAAAACCTTGTTTATCGGAAAGTAATAAACACGGTATAAGAAAAACCGTTGTATTTTGTTTCCAAACAGACAACGGTTTTGTTTGAAACCGTAATTGATTAGTACTATCTACAACGGATTAGAAATAACCGTTATCTTAAATATTTTCATTTTGTTTGATTTTCCTGCCAAGAAATAAAGCATCATTTTTATATAGATAACAACGGCCTGAACCGTTATAACTGTACACGTCCAGAACAATGGTTTAGGTATAACCGTTTTATTTTATATTTAATTTTGTTTGTTTTTACCGCTAAGAAATAAAGCATCATTTTTATATAGATAACAACGGCCTGAACCGTTATAACTGTACACCTTCTGAACAATGGTTTAGGTATAACCGTTGTATTTATTAATTCATTTTATTTGATTTTACCGCCAAGAAATAAAGAATCATTTGGTACGATTTTTCCCTAACCCGCCCGCTGCAAAGGCAGAATTAAAAAGTTTACAACAGCAGTTTGATATATAACAGCAAGAAAATAATTACACATGACGTAAGAAATCTTGATTGGATTGCTGATATTTTCACGGCTGCCGGGAACTGTTTTTGGATGTGCTAGTCTCTTCATTAACCCAAACACCTTCATCATGATCATCCTTTGTATATATGTTTGGAATGTTAACATTTTCAACATCATTACCAAATTGCGATATAGCAATGTGATCAAGTCCTTCAAATTAGATGTCTTCATCATCTGGAATTCGGCGATGGCAAGATAGAACAACTGACCACTTCTTATCCATCGGATCGGTAACGTAAAAGACTTGTTTTGCTTCTGACGCTAATATAAAAGGATCGTCCTTGTTTCCAACCTTGTCAATATTTACTAATGTGAATCCTAAATCATCCTTTCTAACATCATTGTTATTGTCTACCCACTTGCACTGAAATAGAGGTATCTCAAAATCCATGTAGTCTAAAACCAATATCTCTTGAATAACTCCATAATATTGCATTGTACCCAAAATAGGATTTTTATCCTTTAAACTAGCAAAGTATATTGCCTCAGAATCTACGGAAACTCCACTGTTTTGCATTGTGCTCGCCTAATCTTGAATACGGGTGTAGAAAGTGTACCCATTGATCGCATACCCGCTATAAAAAGTTGCACAAGCATCAGGACCGAAAGCGAGATGTCGTAGGCTGGTTGAGCAATCATCAATTAGGTTGTCATTATCGTAAATAGTATCCTTAAACCAGTTACTAAATTGCTTGTAATGCTCATTTGCATACCAACTTTCGTTCTTATGAGGGTGTTTTTCCATAAGGTAACTCTGGTGTTCCATACTGTAAGGCTGGACATGATCATCGTTAAAAAGAACCTATGTATGAGCTCTATGTCGCATGTTAGATGACATATCCTTGGAAACACGACCCCTTACACCTTTTCCATTCATCCACTCACTATGACGATTCATAGGAGCCCCAATTAACTCATCCAAGGAGAGGTACGCGTAACAATACGAAAGAGATTCATCGATAATTGCTCGCTCAGCAATACACCCCTCTGGACGATACCTATTAGATGTGTAATCCTTGTAAACTTTCATCAATTGTTCAAATCGGTACTGATATCTCAAATACAGTGGCCCGAGATACAAAACTTCCCGGACTAGGTGGACAGTCAAATGAACCATGAAAGTGAAAAATGAGGGAGGAAAATACATTTGAAACTGACAAAGACTGGTGACGAGGATGTCCTGCAAAGTTTTCATTTCATCGGGATCAATGACTTTACTGTTGATTGATTTGAAGAAATAACAATATCTAATTATAGCATGTTGAACCTTTGGAGGAAGAATAGAACGAACGACCACAGCTAGTAGTTGTTGCATCAATGTATGATAGTCATATGACTTTAAACCAGTAAGTTTTAGGTCCTGCAATGAAACAAGGCTTCTAATATTAGACGAATAGCCCTCTGGCACCTTAATACCATGCAAGCATTTACAAAGTTCTTTTTTCTCCTTTTTTGAAAGAGTATGAGCAGCAAGCGGCAAAAAAGTCCGATTTCCTTTTGTTTTAGCTGCCAGCTCGGGCCTAATATCTATCTCAACCATATCATCCCTAGCTGCCTTATTGTCTTTTGTCTTACCCGGAATATTCAGCAAATATTGATTATATTATCACAAACGTTCTTTTCAATGTGCATAAAATCTAGGCAATGTCTAACCTGGAGGTCACACTAGTACGGAAGTTTGGTTAAAAAATATGGTTTTTTTAAATAACCACGAGTAGACAGCTTAGGTCCCTTCTTCCCATACATTATCTCAATATCTTTCACTTTCTCATACACTTCATGACCATTCAAAATCTGAGGACTCCCACGTTGCTCAGGACTCGCATTAAACGCCTTCTAAAGCTTACGATAATGATGATCAGGGCATAATCATCGACGATTTCCCCTATACACATGCTTGCGAGAATGCTTCAAATATTCTGATTCAATATCCCCCCCCCCCCCCACACAATGCGCAAGCCTCTTTCCCACGTACAGTATGTCCAGAAAGATCGTCGTACGTCGAAAAGTTAGTTATTGTACACAATAACATAGCTCTCAGATTGAAACTTTCCTTCTTATAACCATCAAACACTGGTCTCCCTCTTTCCCACAGAATCTTCAGATCATCTAGAAGTGGTTCCAAATACACATTTATGTCATTTCCCGGTTGCCGAGGGCCAGATATCAACAAAGACAACATCAGATATTTCCTTTTCATGCAAACCCATGGGGGCAAATTATAGAAGGCCAACACAACTGGCCAAGTACTGTGTTGGGTACTTATGTTTCCATGAGGGTTCATTCAATCTGTGGAGAGCGCTAGACGCAAGTTCCTTGCTTCTTTGGCGAAGTCAGGATATTTAGCGTCAAACTCTTTCCACTGTTGACCATCCGCTGAGTGTCTTAACTTTCCATCTTCAATCCTTCCACTATTCTTGCATCTTCTTCATTCAAATAAATCCTTACGAGTCTTGGTATTATTTGAAAATAACACAACACCTTAGCTGGGATCCCTTCCTTAGTCTTATAACGCCATACAGAGCAGCGCAGACAATATGATAATTTCTCATAATCTTTACGGTACAATATGCAGTCATTGGGACAACCATGTATTTTCTCATATGCCATGCCCAATTCTCTAATCATTTTTTTAGCCTCATATGTCCGACTCGGAAGAACATTACCGTCAGGAAGCATGTCACATAGCAAAGCTAGAAGATCCGTAAAACTCTTATCACTCCACCCATTTGTCCCCTTCAAGTTATATAACTTTACCACCACAGACAATTTGGTATACTTCTTACAACCAATAAATAAAGGCATTTCAGATTGACTCAACTTCTCAATTAAATCATTAGCATTTATTTCCCCATCACCGGTAGCTTCAAAATCATCGAATCCATCATCTTCAGCAAACTTCTCACCTAAAACAACTTCAGGTGTAGGTGAATGATTGATTACACAGACATCATATCCCCCCATCCCCTATAACTAAACCAGCAGCTTCAGGTGTATGATTATTTACCTCTACATTAGATTCCCCATCCTCATCCTCTAATTCTCCATGAAAAATCCAACACCTATAATCTCTACTGAAACTATTCTTTTCTAAGTGTATTTTGACATCTGGGATAGGCAAAACCCTAATATTACCACATCTATTACAAGGGCAGGGGATTGATGAGTGGATATGAAAATTTCACCATCAATCATCCAAGTACGACCCATATATAAGCTAAGCCAGTAGTTATGAAAATGAGATTAGCTTTTTTAAGCTATAAAGATTAATGACGGCGACGACGGCAAAGGTGACTTCTTCATCATCAGTCATTCTATTATTAATACCTTTGAAATTTCATTTATTTTTAGAGTTGCATAATCTAAGACGGTTCTTATATGAACCGTTGTAATTGTGCATTCATGCAAGAGGTGAATAATGGTCAAACAACCAATAATAATAGGACATGCATTGGTAAACTAAAATCACAAGCTTTTCAGTTTTCACCGTGGATCTGTTTTTACAATGGTTTTAAGAAACACCGTTGTTAATTGGTGTAATATGACAACGGCTTTAAAATAACCGTTGTTGATATATGTAATATGATAACGGCTTAACAAAGAACCATTATCATTTTGTCTTATTATTATTATAACTGTTCCAATTTCTATTATCTTATTATGCCGTTTCCATTCTTTTTATTATTATAAGTAGAAAGTTAGTTATTATAATATTTTATTTGGTGGATTGCCTTTGAGTGTAAGGACTTAATTAAAACGTAACAAATAACGAAATAATTAAACTTTAATTCAAATAACTACCATAATCAAAATACAACTCATAATGTCAGATAATAATTAAAGACTTAATTAGAATCTGATGAAGTATTAGGATAGTCTTCATGCCCAATTTCGGCATAGATCAAGTCGTAGATCGAGTCTTCATCATCAGCGAGCAGTGTAGGTGGAATGGCCTCTTTCTTCCATGACATAGGCACGGTCGCAGGAATGTGATGCCTCCTATAATGTATGAGCAGATGATGATCAACATGGGTCATAACCCATAGGTAAGGGCCCTTTTGTCTAGCATCCAAATAGAAGTCCTCTTTCCCCGCATCTTCCTCCGCAAATCTAGCCCCTAATTTTCTTGCCTGACGAAAACTATCATGGCAGTTGGCTTCGTCAAACTCGATAAAAGCAAAGCCTACAAAACCTTGCTTGTTTGTAGATACATGGTACACTTTTTTAACCGTAGTGAAACCAGAGTCATGAAGCATATGCGTCAACCACCCAAAATTAGGCTTTAAACCCTTTCCAATCATATCATAACGAACCGGGAGATTATGGAGAATGCAAGTAAAAGGATATGCGTAACGAGAACGTGATTGTATCTCTGATACACCAGCCATATTTTTTTTAGAGAGAAATTAAAGAGTAAATGTTTGATAATTTATATTTTAACTAAAACATTATGAAGACATATTTATAGAATTATTTTGGTCAAATTTAATATTATTGGTCAAATTGAATATTTATTAAAGTTCTGATAAAGTTTTGCATGGAGTGGTGTGAGATCCCGTAAGAAATCTAAATTTTAAAATTAATAAATAATAGGAGTCGCCAGTAGGTTTATAAAAAAAAACATACAAAAACAAGTTAACGGAAAAAGGCCCCTTTTGATCCCTGGAATGGGAACTGATCCGTCACTTCTGTCTGAACCAAAGATTGCGGATTCGGGGGTAAAGGTACGGTCAGGGAAGGTGTTAGGCACCCAGACCGCCCATCAAACTGACGGCCACTACTATTTATTTGTAGTATTATATATTTGACGAAATTTATAAAAAGAATAAGAAAAACGATACAAATTATATACAAAGAGAATAAACACGGTTAGTCAATACAATAAATAGAGAGAATAAATAAAAGACACTAAAAGAATTAGATAAAAATAAAGAGTAAAGAAAAACTTATTTGAATCTGGCACCCTCAGGCCTATGTGGATGTTGACTATGAATAAAAATCGACTTTGTCGTTAATTATTGGCTCTTATGCGCTTATATGGAACATATACAATTTATGAATGTAGTTTGATTTGAAACTGGGATAGGATATTTGGGACGGAGTATAAGAGTATATTTTCTTGTCAGATCTTATGTGTATCGCTGGTAATTTTTGTCCGTCTATTTTTCGTCTGCATGTGCATGGTATTTTTTTTGTTTTTTTGACAACAATGAACTTCATAAATAAAACTAGAAGAGAGTACATAGGTTACTTCAAAATACAAACGAAGGGGCATAAGGAGCCCCAAAACTAGTAACAGAAGAAACAGTAGAAGTAAATCCAAGTGAAGAAACAAGGCGAATTTTCTTGAACGGTGGATGGTAATGAGCGTCAAACTCGATAAGGTGGACATAAATCCACTTCCTCCTCATAACAGCAACAGAAGTCCGTGCGTACCTGCAAAAAGAAGCAGAAAACATAAATCTTTTCTTTGACATGGCTGAAACACAACCCATGGGGTCTTTAGCGCGGTATCGATGCAAAATAGGTCCCTCTCTGATAAGAGAAAGCTTTCTGACCGCAGCGAATTCAAACTGGATCGATGAAATCTTAGTAGGATAGGGAGAGTCTGAATTAAGTCGGGTCTTCTTATCAACCTGTACGTCAGCCTCCTCCTTAACTAACACAACACTTTCAGGTTCAATATTACCAAAGTGTAAAGAGTTCTCCGGTGTAGGAGAAGAGGTGGGAACTTCTGCTGTCCCATGAGCTTTGTCATGGGGAGTTCCCATCTGGATGATTTTAGAGGGGAGGGTACGAACCCTCATAAAAGACATGGACCTTGGGTGGTAGAATCCCAAATGTGTGCCATGTAACAAACTATCATAATCTTGAGATGATAAATGTAGCGTATTATGAGATCGCTTCTTGTTGGTGAAGCGGAACTGAGGAAGTTTTGAGGTAGTGGAGGAGGAAGAATCACAGACCTGAGTACCATTCGATGCCTCATCAGGCGCACTGCCATTATCAGACTTCATAGGCACATCCGGGGAACTATTAAGACCACAACAACCAGGCAAAACCGGATGCGACAAGAGATTATTTTCATTTCCTTCAATTTCGGAACATAACGACAAAGGACAAGATACAGTTTCAGTCATCTTCTCCACCATTCCAGCAACCCGATCTTGTGGAGAAGAAACCAATAGTTTCCCTGCTCGAACATCTTCCATATCTAAGGATGACGACACGCTTACCATTTTTGTTAATTACTAGAGACTGCTTTACGGCAGCCAGCTCGTGAATAATATCTTTATTATGAGGCTCAATCAAATTGGCCTCCTCCAAAGTAGTACGAGCCTCGGATAACCTGACCAAATTTTTAAGGGCTATCGCCTTACGAAAAAGAGCTTTAGTATTGCGAGGAAAGAATTGTAAAACCATAGAGCAGTAGGTTAAAGCCACCTCAGAAGCATGAAGCTTATTCGCACACGCTGCTAAATTTAAAGACAAAGAAACAGCGAGTGATAAAGATGAAGGTAAGTCAGTCACGGTTTTGTCTTTGAGAGACGAACTCAGTAAACGGCATGCGTTATCATAACAATTTCCGGCTTGATCAAACTGGTTTTGTCGAAAAAGATTATTACCAAAATCTTTAAAGGCCTGAATTTGAGAAGAAGGCGGATAATCTAAATGTGTAAGGACCTTCAGAAAATCAATTTCCTCATTTGACAACTTCTCATTACCATAAAAAAGAACAAAGAACTCAAGAAACTCGGCACTAGAACGGGAAGAAAAAGATGGAAAGGGCACCATAACTTAACAACTAAGGTAAACTCGAAAACTAAAACAGAAAAACTTAAAGAAACAGAAAGCACATGAACTTTGAGCAACAAGAAGATGAAAACAACTACTACAACCAACCAACCAAACCACACCAACCGAACCACACCACCTCCGCCAACGCTCGACCACAGTGGAACAAAAACAGACACCACCAAACAACAGCCCCAACAGAAGAAGAAAAGCAGCTGAGAAAACGACACCACCCCCAAAGACGAAGACTTAAAACCCATGTCCCGTCAAGCCAACTTTGGCAAACTATAAAGCTATATGGAAACTTCAAATAAAACAGATAAGGAAAAGGAGGCAAACCGAAATATGGCCAGCAAAGCAGCCCAAGTAAAAGATAGAAAATAGATAACACATCACTCCAAAGAACAGATGGAGTGAGAACCGTTCCGTCTGCTTAATCGAACCTTGTTCCGAAAAATCCAACATCTTTTTCATAACTCAGTTGCGAAAAACAATTAAAATCGAGATTTGAAAGACAAACCTTCAATTCAACCCCAGAAAACGATGAAAAAGTGCAAAAGATCTAAACTTTTATATGGAATTTGAGTTTGCAGAAAATTGGGGAAAAACGGATTAAAAAGGATGAAATTTGATCGGACACGACACAGAATTAGAAAGGCAGATTTAATTGGGGGTTTCTTTGATTTGGAGAAATTGTTCAACTGTTGAAGCAAACAAAAAAGGATGAAACAAGCCATGAGCGGGCGTTTAAGGCCTCCGGAGAGTAATCAAAGGAAGACTACATCTCCGGCGGCGCCGAAGGGGCGTAAGGGAGGTGATGAAGGAAGGCGGTGGTAGTAGATCAAGGGTTACTTAATTGGGGAGGAAAGGTAAAGAGAGGATAGAGGAGACAGCGTTTTTTTCACAATATGACTCACATGTGCATGGTATTTATAGTAAACGTAGATGGCTGGAGTTTCTAGGGAATAGAGTTTGTTAAAGATAGAATTTCTCTTGTTTTTATCTCACTTGGTTTCCATATTTATTTGCTTGCTCACCAAGTCACGACATCATGCCTATTTGCTCCATGATAAAGTTTCTCTTATACACACGTGTCCGTACATGACTTACGATATTCAATAATTCTAATCCAGACTTATCCTTTCACTAAATTCTTTATCTAATGGCCACAGACTTCTTAACACGATTACTACTCCATCGCTTTTATTGGTTTTGGGCCAATAACAAATTATCCATATTACCTTATAAAAATATAGCTTTTGGATTTTAAAAAAAGGTTAATAATATGAAACGGATCAAAACTGTTTGAATCGGAATATGGGCTTTTAGGTGGTGTTATGCCATTTTATGTGATTTATTGGAAAATAAGCGTAAAGAGTCATAAATTATTAACATTGTCAATTTTCATTTAGTCATTAAATTTGAGCCTCATCATCGGGTACCTGTAAGGCTAGTAGACAACTTTTAGGTGTCTACAGAAGCCCCCACTTTGTCCGAGTCTAAGTAAGATGAAGGTCAAAGTAGTCCGGTCGGGACAGATAAAAGATAAGAGACATACCTGGGCCTCTTATATTACCTATCTGGAGTAGTTGGAAACTGGGACTGGTTTAACAAAACTTTGTTTTACTAATCTGGGATGAAGGTGGAACTGGTGCAACGAAACTTTGTTTCGTTGGTCTGAAACTGGCATAGTGAAACTTTGTTTCACCGGTCTGGAACTGGTATAGCCAAACTCTGTTTAGCTTGTATGGAACTGGCATGACAAAACTTTGTTTTGTCAATCTGGAATGGAGCTGGTAAAAACTTTGTTTCACGAATCTAGAAACTGGTATGACAAAACTTTGTTTCGTCGGTCTAGAATCTGGTAAAGCAAAACTTTGTTTTGCTGATCTGGAATCTGGAATAGACAAAAACTTTGTTTAGCTGGTCTGGATCTGGTAGAGCGAAACTTTGTTTAACTTAAGAGTGAACCTGCAAAATCTAATTTCACAAGCTCGAATGCGTGTCAGGGCCCGCCGACCGAGGATTCAAAATTTTAATTTTAAAAGGGATTAGATTGTAAAATTTGATTTTACAAACTAGGATTTGCCAAATTTTATTTCGCAAAAGGCTAAATTCAGAAAATTTTATTTTAAGAACTCAAATGCATGTTAGGGCCTACCGACCAAGTGATTTGAAAATTGCAAGATTTTATTTCGTAAAAAGGCAAGTTCAGAAAATTTTATTTTAAGAACTCAAATTTTATTTTCAAATTTTGTTTTGAAAAAAACGAGACTTGAAATCGTAAAATAGAGAGGTGTAAAATTATATTTTACCAGAACAGGTTTAAAACCAAGTATGGTAGAGTAACTTGATTAAAAGACGGTTTGAGAAATTGATGTGGGCCATTTACTTTGATTTGTTATCACGTGTAAGCTTCTCCAGTAAGGGAAATCTTATTTTGCTTCTTGTGGAATTAATTATCCTACGCCCAATGGTCATTATTGCTCATAAAATTGAAAACCTCAATCAACCATTATCTTGCTTCAAGATCGATTTTTCATTCTTGCTAAGGGAACCTTCCATCAATCATACCTGTAGTTGTACCGTCGCCATCGTTCCAACTCCGGACTGGTGACAAGGCGACTGATGACGGAGCGCCGTCAAGACTGCTGGCTCCTGATATCGGATGAGATCAGCGGTTTTGTGCCGCCGTTTAAGGCCCCGATTGGCGACCGGCTGAGTGATGAAGAAACCCCGTTGAATCGTGCGGATTTTCGGTCAGATGGTAAGGGTTCTCTTTACTGATTGATTCTCAATTAATGCTCTTTAAATGATCATATTCACATTTTCCATTAATTTTTATGCGTACTATTCTGATATGGGACGAGATCGACAGCAGATGCACCGTCATAGCCATCGTCCAAGCCCCAATTGGCGACAAGTTAACTGATAAATGAGCATCGTCGAATCTTTTGTTTCCTGATGTGCGATGGAGTTTGGCGTGAGTTGCGCCAGTTGTGCCGTTATAACCATTGTTTGAGCACTAGATTGGCTGACTGATAAAGGAGCACCATCGGTGGTTAATCTTGCTAGCTCTAGAGATAGAATGAAATCAGCGGGGTTGCGCCGCTATAGCCCATACTTGAAATCCCGATTAGTGACCGAGCACAATCGAAGTAAGTGCTTCCTATTCTTTGTTGATTGACTTTGAAATTATGCTCTTGTTTTCTTTTTCCTATTTGTCGACTAAATCAAGTTGTGTGCTTGAATAGTTGAGTGCTTATGATGCATGTTGTAGAATGCTTATGAATAATGACGCTAATGATGCAAAAAAGACAACACTAGCTAATTTACGATGCATTTTTTTTTAAAATAGACCATAGAAACCTGCTACATCTTATTACTAGTCCTGTTAAAAAAAACATGATTTGGGAAAGGGACAATGTATTCGAGTTTGGATAAGTATACGGCCTGTAATTGGCTGTACTTTTAGTTCTTAGAATGTTCAGCTTATCGATTTCTTTTAGAATTAATAAACTTCGGTAGCTATTCCGTATCTCACATGCATAAGAATTGATATCTGGGAATTTCGTATTTAATACGGATAGGGGTTTATGTTAGCTCTTAGCCTCTTAGGTGTTATGCCTATTGAATCATTATCACATTGTAAGTCCTTGCAATATTATTGGTCCCGGCTGTTTTCGTAATGACTACTCTCTTCTCATCATGTGCCCTCGGTTTTGACTGAAACTCTATTTCGATTCCCTGTGACACAATCCTCCAGAGGTTGCTTGTTGTGGTAGCCCCCTGTTTATTTTCTCGTGTGTGTTTTTTTAGTGCCACACAGCAAGTCTGTTTTCTAAAACATCTTTTTTTTTGCCGACCTGGTGTGGGTCGTGGTTTAGCCACTTTTTTTTACCTTGGAATTTTTCCCTTACCTTAGAATTTGAGATTTATACTGTAAAAGGAGTTCTGCCTCTTTATAGTAACAAGCTCTATTAATTAAGCAAAACTAATAGCATAGAAACAAAATACTTTTGTGGCCGTATAAATTTAATGTACATCTCCCGAAGACTTAGATGCTAAACGAGAGTCATAAATGGAATGGAGTAGAAGGTCCTATGGTGTCAGAAGACACTGGAGACATGTGTGCCTCTCTCACTCACCTAAGTGAATGAAAGGATCATCCCAATAGGAATGGACACAATGTAACTGTGGATTGACTCGTCTGTGAATAGAGAAAATGACTACTCTCTGATTTTTAGTTGCATCTTTGACTAGTGTATTTTTTTTTACCTTGTGAATTTTTAAGGCTTTTGACATTGGAGTTTATTGCAAATTTGACTGGAATTTTTTTGTTTACTTCTGAATTTTTGAGTCTTTTGAGACTGTAGTTGTATCTATTTGAGATCATAATTTTTCTCTTTGAATATTTGAGAGTCTTGAAACTTGATTTGGATCTATTTGAACTTGTATCGGTATTTAGACTCATGTCTTAAGTTCATTCTAAGGGACTTGCGGTCACCTATCTTGTTTTAAGGGCATGTAGTGTGCGCTCCCGTGTTTTATTTGGTATGTTTGGACACGGGTGTACTAAGAATCTGGTTTTAATATTTTTGGGCTAGTTTTCTAGCATCAATGGAAATGGATGACAATATTTGCTAATAAAATGGTCGATCAAATGAGTTTGTGCTCATGTGGTAGTCATATGGAAAATTGACGAATCAGGTAGAAAGATGGAGTCTCCAAACCTAGAGGTCACCTAGAGACACGGCGATCAAGGAATTATCACACCACAGAGATGGAAAAGATGGTCAAATGCACGCCCTCGTTTTGGCTGATTCTAAGAGGTCGATTAATCTTCACTAAAAAGATACGACCTAAAGTATTTCAAGTCTATTCTACAAGTTAAGGGTAAAAAGTAGAACAAGTGACTAATAAAAAGTACATATGCTCATTTTTCAAATTTATTGCAAATCAAAAGGACTAGGATGGTGTTATCTTAAGTAGACACTTATGTAAACTAGTGTTTTTTGTAGGTAAAGTCAGGAACACTCGTATGAGATAATATGACTATTAGAGTGAATTTTATTATTCTATTGACATGTTTGATCTTACTCTTAGTTATTTTTATACATATGCAACTGAGAAAGGACTTGGATGGTCCTAATTTAAACAAATTTTGATGGAAACTACATGTGAGTTGGTATTGTCTAGTCTTCTTGTACCCTTCTTTTGTTCCCAAGCTAGAGTGGCTATTAAATTAGGGTCTCGTTTACTCCTACCTATCCCAGATCATGACATCTTAGCTTTTAGAAAATGATTTTATTTCCTTTATAGGAGACAGGACTAGAATGGAGTAATATACTGAATGCTCATGAAAATCTTATTTGCCTAATGCTAAACGAGATCTTAATGCAAGTAATGAGCAAAGCTTTTATTTTTACCGTGTCATTGTTGTACTGAACCTATTATATGCAAATGCTGAATGCTGAATGCGTGTCCACTGGTTTAGATGTGAGACATAAGGTAATGCCATGCTCTACATGAGACTTCACCTAAGAATGAAACTTAATATATTGAATGCATATGTCTAACTACCTAGGATGCTGAATGCTTAATGCATATGAGATCTAATGCAAGGCTAACAAGTGTAATGACTTAATGATAATGCGCTGTGTCGATGCGAAATAAAAGTATGGTCAGAATGGTGATGCTCTGTAACTTCTTATTTGAGACTTTGTTGTACAAGACTGATGGGTTATGATATGCACACGATATGATACTATATGCTGATGCTCGGAGGGGTGTGGTCACGTGCAGATGCTTTTTATATTTACAAGATGAAATCCGGAGTGTGTAAGGACTCAATGCACTATTTAGACCAATTTAATGTATATGTGTATCTAGAGGACGGACTGACTGACGCACTGACAACGCACCGACACAAGATGTGAGTTGTGTAGATATAAGTGATGCATGCTTTACTGATGGACATCATGATGATATGAGACCAAATGCTGAAAGATGCAACAGAAACGTGTGGTTACGGACTATAGATGACGCTATGCGTGGATGCAAAATGGAAGGACTGGCACATCTTTTAATTATAACTGCACTCTAGTTACTCAACCTAAGGTGCTGGCAATGCAATCTCAATTTCATAGGATTAATGCGAAATATGATAGTGCAGGACTATCTTATCAAAGGATACAAAGACCCATAACTGAACTTCTACTGTTAGCCCCTGTTATACTACCCACGGAAATTTAAGAATTATCTAGATGACCATTAAATCACAAGCACAATTGCAAACAATCAGAATTAAATATATACAAATTTCCTTAACCAAAGGTTCTACGGGCTCTATGGTTAGGTTTATGACTGGTAATTGGGTACTCACAACATTAAAATACCCGAGGGTATCACTCTCTTTTGTGCTCCCCCAGTCATATGGACCAGACGAGTTGCCAAAACGCGACGTCACGAGATGGAAAATATGTGTAAGGCCTAGTCGGTCGAATGGACCTTCTAAGTATACAACATACTTTACCGAGGGTGAATAGGGTAGCTTAAATGGCGTAATATTAGCTAACGGGGAGCCTACACCTTTTTTTTAAATACAAAATAGAGAGCAGAAAGCAATATGAAAACAAAATATTAGACATGAACAATCAGGAGATTATGAGATGAAAACTTATTTTATAAATCAAGATGCATGTGGAGTGACGTTAAAGCAGGGAAATCATCATTGATAATCAGATAAATTAAGAAAGCGAATTGACCTCTGCAAACTTCTACGCACGCACTTGTCAATAAAATTTGAAGCACCAGTTATGATTAGGAGATAGTGTTTGGATTCCTTTCAAAAACGAAAGAAAATTATTAGTCAAATACATAATATCATAAATAAACTTCAAGTCTTACCCGCTTAATAAGTCCCCACCGGAGTCGCCACTGTGAGATCCCTGAAAAAAATCTCCTTTTTTGAAATTAAGTAAATAGTATGGAGTATTGGTGTCTACAAGTGGTCAAACTGAGAAATCTAATCAAATAGTGACAACGGTTGAATTGAAAAACCGTTCTTTCATAATTGAGAATTATAACGGTTACAAGAAACCCGTATCTATAACCTAACAGCGGGTACCACAAACCGTTGCTGATGCTAATTTAGTAACGGTTTTTGACATGCCGTTTTCTTAAACTGGTAATGGTTGTCTAACAACCGTTGATAAGAGAGATTTTATAAGGAGCTTTCGGAAACCGTTAAACATTTTTGATGACGGTTTGTTAAGTAGCCTTTGTCACATTATAATAACGGTTTTCATGGGAAACCGTTATTCTCATTATCGCGGTCTAGGTTTCCGCCAATATTTGGAAGACGGTAATCAAAGTGTCGTTATTAAATGCATTAAACCATTATAATACGCTCCTTATTGATTGACAGATTTGGCGTAGTGATGACAAATATTTCTAGCTACCGTACACATACACTCCAACCAAACGAGGTCCAAAACACATGCTGAGGACTTACATTTAAATGTGAGATGAGGTAATTATTGGGTAAGAAGGGGCAAAACAATTTGGATATGTGGAGGAGGTAAAAGCCAAACTAGCACCGAACACAACCAAAAATAAACATATTCCGCATATAATCTGACACATCTGTCGTATACCTGTCAAAAATAAACTAACTCAACTAACTATATAGCTAGGGAAGTCAGGTCGATCTCCACAGGGATGCAAGATATTCGTAGAAGTCCGTCTATTTGGTCACAAATGGGGGGGGGGGGGGTTGTTTGATTTGTTATCTAAACTACGAGATTTAAAGGAAAGAGGAATAAAGGGTAAGAGCAATAAAAGCAGAGAAAAAGGATAAAACTATCAGATAGAGAGGGACATGTCAGGATTTCGGCTCACTACAGTAGTCCAGTGACTCCGCTGTAAATGACTCAGACGAATTAATGTAAGACGGATGTTGAAAGGTCCTTTCGATCCACTTTCTATCCTAAAATACTACTAACTTAACTTTCATTCTCGTCAGGGTAGTCTACTGTTTATAGCAGGCCTGTTTAATCGATCTAGGATTAATTTTAGCCAGATTAAAGGTTAACTCAGAAGTGTGCACTCAACTAAGTTGAATAAATACAGTTAATATGCTATGGTGACAGAGTCTCGTAATTATTTCATCTGTTTCATTTACTACATCGTCACTTTCCTACCGCAGATCCCCTAATCCCAACATGAAAGGGGTTTAGCTACTGATGTCGCTAATTAAACTAACAGCAATTGGATTTCCAGCAGTGAACATTATGAAGTAACAAGTAAAGGGCATAAAGAGAAATTAGGGCAAAAGAATTGAATGGAGTAACAAGCAATTAAACCAAGCAAAAGATTAATTATTAATAAAGAAGGAGAAAGGAATTACAATCCAGGCGAATTCCGGCGTAAAGAACACAAAATCCAAGCGAAAGCAATCCCGAAATAAAGTTACAGTGAGTAATGTAAAGCAACGTAGTAAAGTTTCTGATAGATAAAAAGAATAGATAAAAGATGTCTTAAAACCTAGTGAACGTAGGTTTAAATAGGAAAAGCAATTAAGTTTAGCGAAATAAACATAACACGGGCTGTTTAGAAGCCCAAATCAGCGAAACCACTCGATCGAGTGGAATAAAACCACTCGATCGAGCAAACACCCCAGCAAAACTACTCGATCGAGTAGAAAGTTACTTGATCAAGTAACTGATCTTTTTGCAGGCTAAGGATCGAGTAGAATTCTACTCGATCGACCAATGGGAGACGTAAAAACCACTCGATCGAGTGGTAAAACTGCTCGATCGAGTACTTCGTCTTCAAATCAGCTCAAGTCCGTGCCTAAATGCCTCGTAATCCGTGCCACGATGCTTCCAAATGCAATACCTCACTCTGGACAGATCCCGTCTCCTCTAAATGCATGCAAAAAGGACGAAAAAGAGCACGATTCCACTACTTCCGCGTTCATTTCTAAAAAATGGACAACGCGAACCAAAGTAGCCAATTCGGGGCAAAATACTATTAAAACAGTATAAAAATGCATAGAAATACGTGCTGAAATAGGCTAAAAAGACTATATATTAGGCACGTATCAAATCTCCCCAAACCGAACCTTTACTCGTCCTCGAGTAAACTAAAATGCAACTAATAGAACGGAAATGATAACTCAGAGTTAGCTTAACTTGTCTACTTGAACAAATTTAATGCAACAAAAAATAACAGTTAAAGCTAAGCAGTCAATACGCAAATGAATTATAAGCTGTTCAGAAATATAGCCAACCTATCGACCTTGCAAGACCAACAAAATCGGACTCTCTCGTGGTGACTCTTCTCTCATGAATCAAAGGGTGAATGATATATGTAAAAGAGGTACGAAAAGACAGTCACTCACCTAACTGTGACCTACATAGCATGCATGCAACAAAAATGAAAGATAATTCAAGTCCTAATGCACACACTCCAACTGATAATGTCCGCCACAGCCGAGGGCTTACAAATAATATGGGAATAGTGAGGTTCAGGTGAGAAAAGGCAAAACATGTTATGGAAATGTGGAGGTAAAAGCGTCAAGCTAGTTGTGGAGGTAAAAGCGTCAAGCTAGTTCCTAACAGGACCATAAAGAAACCATCCAAATCTCAACTGACTGAAAAACTAAGTACAAGTGCCCTTCATTTGGCACAAAACTCACTAGACTCAAAACACAATCTCCTCAAAAATAATGGGATAAAACGGAGGAGTTAGACGGTCACAAACTTCCCTTTTTTTAATACCGTCTAAATGAACTAACTCAAATAAAACAACTCTTTTTTTCAAACTTTCTTTCTTTTTTCTTCTTTTCTCACGTCTTTCCAGCTTCTTTCTTTTTTTTTTTCATTTTTTTCATTTTTTTTTCACTTTCACGTTTTTTTTTTCTTTTTTCAATTCTCTTTTTTTCTCTTTCTTTTCCTCCTTCCTCTATACTTACACCAACTCCAAACAAGAAATACGGGCCAAAATGCAACGGAAAATCATACCACAAAAGAACATACTAACTAGCTTGACTAGGCAGGCTTAGTTTGGGATGTAGCTGATGGGTCAAAAAGGCAAATTTGGCTAATGTGGAGCTAAAAGGGTGAAAAACATAAGGAAAGGGAAATTTGCAAGCACCTCCCTGTATGTGAAACCAACCACAAACCCGAATATGTGCATTTGACAAGAAATTGAATGTCATAAAAGTGCAAAAATAATGAACATGCTATGCAAGGAGTACTACTCTCAATTCCTAATGAACTGGTCATGAATGTCACCAGTTATGGCTCTAAAACTCAGAATTTTTCAAGTAGTTTGGCAATTTATCAGGTCAAGTCTAGACAATCGGCTATATTTGAACAGAAACTCGTAGACTATGCGTATGACAAAGCTAATAACTATCAATAAAAGTGTAAGGCTCAAGCAAAAAGACAAGTTATAGTGCACTATCATCACGGAAATCTACCGTTCTGACTCAACCTATATGCAAAATAAACGTGAAATTTTTTGAATTTTTTTTGAAATTTTCTAATTTTTTTGGATTTTTGATTTTTAAATGAAATAAACAACAATGCAAAGCTGAAAAATAAACGTGAATGCAAAACAAATGCAAATGCAGACTCAAAAGGATGCAATACCCTCCCCAAACCAAAACGGACAACGCCCTCGTTGTCCTCCAGCATACACCAGCAGATATATACAAGGGAATGAGAATATACAACCAATCAATAAAAACAATAAAAATAAAGGAGACAAAATAAAAGAGTAAGAGATACATACAAAATACGAACTTCCCCAAACCAGCCAGAAAATTGGGGAAGTGAGTAGACCAGTAGCTACTCGTCGTCGTTGTCGTCACTGCTGTCACGGATCTCCTCCATCCTGAACTCCGGGTCTCTCTCCTCCTCTGCTCCTCAGCTCGAGCTCTCTCCACTGCCACCTCCAGGTCCTCGTCCTCCTCCTCGTCAGCAGACTCCGGGTACCCCTCAGCTGGGAACCGGAAGAAGGAAGGGTGTGGCCAACCCTCTGGAATTGGACGGTGTCGCCGCAAGTGGTACTCATACAGAGGATGCAAGGCAAGAGCCATGTCCCTCTCCGTACGAGCCTGACGCGCTGCAATCTCAACCAACAAACCGTAAACGGCGCCCCCTTGGTCCATGACCGCGGGCGCCACAAAGGGAGGAGGTGGTACGAAAGTATCCGGTAAGACCGGGTCAGTCTGTGTCTGGTCAATGGGAGTGGGGGTAGGAGTAGGAGTGGTAGTGGTAGTAGGAGTAGGGGTCGGATCGGGAGTAGCCGTGGAAGGCTGGGCACTCCCTGAAGGGGTAGACCCCTCTCCGGTCTCAAGACGTCGCTTCTTCGCGGCGGGTGCAACATGAGTAGGTCTAGGTGGAAGGAGAAGGTGAGGTAGTGGTGGCAGACGGGCGCCCCTAGCAACAGTAGGAAGGGGCTCAAGACGGGGGAGAGTGTCACAAGGTAAGTCTACAAACAAGGAGCCGTCAATCTTCCAAGTCTGGTAGTCTAGGGTCAGCCAATGCTGAGAAAGCATGGCGTCCAGACTCAGTAGCCTCTCTCCCTTGAGGTACTGTAGGTCACGAGGCCAAACGGGGAAAAGGCGAGGGCAAGAATGGTGGCTATGCCACCGCAGGCAATGGTTCCCGTCTCCTTCTTCCCCTGGCTATGTTGAGGGTAAAAGGACCCTCGCAGTCGATGTTTAGGTAACCGCCCAGGATGGAGAGCTCGGTGTTGGTCATGTTGTTCAGCTCCTTTCGGCCGAAAATAGTGCTCCCCATCAGTCTAAGGAAACAGTGGACAGGGGGAAGGTGGACCTGATGGAGCTTTCGCTCCCTAAAAGTGGTCTGGGCCAAGCACCGCCAAAGCTGACGGTAGACCTTCCTCGGGGCAGCAGTTAGACCCGTAGAGGAAAGGTCAAGTAACCTACCAAACTCCCCTAGTGTCATCGGAAAGGTCCGGTTAAACAACCGGAAGGACACTGAAGAACTATCGGGGTCAGCCTCGTGTGCCCCGGGGGAGAAGGTAAAAGAGCTGAGAAACTCGAGGCTCAGCTCTAAAAAAGTACGGCCGCTCATAGTGATGAGCCCGGTCATCCCCGTGCCCCGTAGTAAGTCACAAACCGACTCGTAGATATCGAGTCTCTCAAGTGCCGATTTCTCTAGAAATCGGGAAGGTACATGCACAGGCCGAAGCAGGTTATAAAATTTCTTACGATGTAAGGCGTTAACGAAAAGTACCTGCGGGTAATCTGGGTGAGGGTCGAGGGAAGTGTCACCTCGGACCGTGACAAAGTGCGTAGAAGCGGCGGCCGGCGGTGTAGAAGTGCTAGGAGCGAAAGTAGAGGTAACAGGAGTTGGCGTAGCTCGGGACTGTCTACGACCTCGGCATCTGGAACTCAAAGCAGAAGCCCGTGCGGCGACGGCGTGAGGAACCAGGGCTGCTCTGAAGGCAGCTGCGACTGCTGGCGAGTCCGCCACAGGTGTAATAGTAGAGGCCGGTGCAGAGGTAGTGGCTGCTGTGGTCACCACTAAAGACGGACTAGCAGCAATGCTAGCTGTGGTGGTGACCGTAGAGGAAGTAGCAGCCTGAACTAAGCTAGCAGCTGAGCTAGCTGGAGCAAAAACTGTCCCTGCGGCTGAAACTAGAAACACTGGGGCTGCAGTAGTGACTAAGGCGGAGGCGTGCATGACGCAGGGCCTTTGTCTCACTCAAAGACGGACTAGAGGTGGTGCTTGGTAGAAGGTAAAGTTCTAGACTCCATCCCGTAAGCAAAGGGCGGGGGTATTATAAGAAAACAATGGCTAACAGAGGCTAAAACAAAGACGAAATCGCATGTGACAAAGATTGATATCCCCAAACAGTCGAAAATTCGACTTCAACCCTTGAAATTCCCAACATTCCCCAGAAAAATTCGAATCATAGCATGCAAATGGTGATAGGGGACGGGATGACAGCTAACAACAGTAGCAAGTAAGCAATGTCTGAGGTTAATCAAGGCAAGAAAGCTTATACGCCCGCCTGACAGTCGAAAAAATCGACTGAAACAGCTTTATTCTCGAAATTTTGCGCAATAATCGAATTAAAACATGTTGAGCATCGACAGGGGTGTGATAACTGTCTAAAACAGCGGCAATTAAGCGACAAGGAAGCTACTTTAGACAAATTACAGCAGTAATAACCAAAGTGACAGTCGAAAATTTCGACTGTCCTGAACCCGTATCGCAAAAATCATGTAAAATTCAAAAACGGCATGCAATAAACAGCGAGGAATTGGGATTGGTCATCAAGCAAGATAGATAAGGGCAATAAACACAATTAAAGTCGAAAAATTCGACCAACATGGATTTTCGAACCCTAATTCCGATTTTTCCTCATAAAAATGCAAAAATAATGAAATTAAAATGCAATGAAGCTAGAGGAAACACTTACTTGATGAATACAACCTACAACTGCAATTAATCTTCAAAGAACAAGAGAAATAGGCGATTTTTCGATCGAAAAACCGCAAACCCTAATCCCGTGTTAAAAACCGTGTAAAAGAGCACAAATTAAGGGGGAATCAAAGGGCTATGAAAGATTAATTATCAAGCAATAGATTGTAGGTGGCGGATTTGGAGATTGGGCAAGAAAATATGGGATTTGGGGATGAATTTGATCGTAATAAGGGAAGGGGTTAGTCGAAATTAGGGATAAAATGAAATAGAAAACAAAAGTTAGGAGTTTAAAGAATAACTCCCTGCGTCCTATTCATTTTCACTCGATCGAGTGGTTTTAAACCACTCGATCGAGCACTTTTGATGCTCCATCTGCTCGATCGAGTAAAAAACTACTCGATCGAGAAGTCCCACTTATTGCTTTACTCGATCGACTGGAAGAAGTGCTCGATCGACCATTTTTTTCCCTCGATCGAGTACAAAAAATACTCGAACGAGGACTTTTCTCGCGTAAGCTCTAGAATTTCGTCTTTTCTTCCTTGGAATGCGTAAATCTTCCCCAAACCTGCATAAAAACACGTGCAAAATTTTCCCAAAATACCAAATACGCATAAGAACAGTCTATAGTCTTAATCTACGCTAAAGAACAGTCTATAAGTTAATTGTCCTAATTAAAAGCAATAAAATAAATTCAACGGAAAATTCAAAAATTATCTATTACAAAGTGTTACACGGGGCATTTCCCCATTTAATTCCCAATGCAATTTAGTAGCCCCTTGAAGGGCTCCTGACTGAAGGACGTCACCTCAGCAACATTGACTGTCCTCTTCAACTTCCATGAGCATGAATTATCATTTGAAACGGTAGGAGGGGAGTATTTCACATCCACATAAGCGCGAACTTTCCTCGTCCTTGCTCCTCTATCACCGGCTGTAGCATCATCATCTCCAATTTGATTGAAAATAATTTCACCATGCCCCTTGACTGCTCCTTCATTGCTTTCATATGTACCTACAACAAGGACAACAGAAGAACTTTCCTCCTTTTGGCTCTCAGTCGGAGGCGGAGGGGTAACAATTGCAACACAATACTCCAAATTTTCACCTGGAGTGTCAATAATAGGGTCAATAGAAGAGAGGACATTGCAAGGCTGAGCTTGCATGGGAGCCCGCCGGGACTTAGACTGATGAAAAATCAGCTCCTCGTCCCCTACCTGAAAGGTCAAAGTCTTTCCCCTGACGTCTATAACTGCACGGGCAGTGGACAAAAATGGTCTCCCTAAAATAATAGGGGTGTGTGCATCTTCGGGGATGTCTAAGACAACGAAATCAACGGGAATAAAGAACCTCCCTATCCTCACAGGTACGTCTTCTACTATGCCTAGTGGCCGTGATATACTACGGTCGGCCATCTGGACTGTCATGTTAGTGCAACTCAGCTTTGTCAAACCAAGTCTCTTAGCCAGAGAAAGCGGTAAGACACTTACGCTAGCGCCTAAATCGCATAGCGCATTATCAATCAAATAGTTACCGATATGACACGGAATTGAAAAACTACCGGGGTCTGACTGTTTAGGAGGTAACTTATTTTGAAATAGGGCTGACCCCACCTCAGTCAAAGCTACGGTCTCACTATCACTAATACTCCTCTTACGCGATATAATTTCTTTCATAAACTTAAGATAAGAGGGTACCTCTGTCAGCAACTCAGTGAACGACACAGTGACTTCCAAGCTTTTCAGAAGTTCGACAAATTTGCCTAATTGTTGATTTGCCTTAGTATTCTGCAACCGCCTCGGGAAGGGAACCGTGATAGGTATCTCGAGTCCCTTGTTTCTCTCTTCCAATGTATCTTCCGGAGCAAGTTCTGTATCCTTTGGACGCTTCTTACCTCTCGAACGAGGTCTTTCCGGTGATTTATCGCTTAAACGAGCACTAGCAGGCTCTCGAATAAGCTTCTCGTGATCAAAACTACTCGATCGACCAACATACCCATTCGATCGAGTAGATTCTTTATCAATACCACTCGATCGAGTAGTTTTTTCACTCGATCGAGCAACTCCATTTTGCTCATCACTCGATCGAGTAGAAAAACTACTCGATCGACCATTCTGCCTTTCCTGTTCACTCGATCGAGTGGTATTTTCACTCGATCGACCACTTTCATCCCCAAATCTGCTCGATCGACCACCTGAAACCGGTCGATCGAGCACTTTCTTTGCCGTGAGCTCATTTTCTTCGCGAAACACTTTGTTCACCATCGATTCTGACTCTCATCGGGTCGATTTCTGCATTTAGGTCCCTCATATGAACGACCGCTTCTAAGATTGATGAAATTTACCGTCTCGTGTGGATTCTTCTCATTTTGAGTCGGTAATTGACCCTGCTTTCTTGTGGACTGATTAGTGGCTAATTGGGCAACTTGAGTTTCAAGTGCCTTTATGGACGCATCTTTCTGTTGATCACTCAATTGCCACTACTTCGTGAAGGCTTGCAACATAGACTTAAGCTCACCAATTTCACTCACCCCACCGGAAGATGATGCACCATGGTTAGGAGGAGTAAAAGAAGGGGGCTTTGAAAGCCTTGTTGATTCTTGTGTGGAGGGACATAAGGCTGCTGCTGGTGCGGAGGAGGAGTAGGATTGAGCACGTTCGACTAGTCCACCTCAGTTGGGATGGATCGCCCCTTGATTATTGTAATAGGAACCCCTCCTTGCCTATATTCTTTGAAAGGCAAGGACTTGTTCCTTCTCTACAAGACAGCCAACATCAGTGTGGCCATCATTACTCCCACATCTCTCACAAGAAACGGTCTCTCCTCTAGTAAGAACATGGACCGTCTGAGGCTCCCCAGCAGCTTGTAATTCCAACTTGTCGAACCTAGCATTCATGGTCTCCAGCTGAGCCAAAACCTCCTTATCAACTGCATGAACTGTCCTAATCCCATCCCTCGGGTTACCATATTAAGCACTGTGATTCGCCATCTCTTCAATAAGGGACCATCCCTTATCATCATCTGTATTCTCCTGAAATCTTCCACTAGATGCCGCATCAAGTATGGCTCTCTGGTCGTCATACAACCCATTTTAGAACTGATTAGCTAGAAACCATGGGTCAAAACCATGGTCAGGGATAGACCTCACCAACTTCTTGAATCGTGACCATGCTTCATAGAAACTTTCATCGGGAGCCTGTCTGAAACTAGTAATCTTGGCCCTCAGCAAATTGGTGCGTTGTGGAGGGAAGTATCTCTTGTAAAATACAAGAGCAAGAGACTCCCAATCTGTAACCCCAGCAGTTGTGTGGTCCAAGTCAGTCAGCCACTCCCTGGCTGAATCAGTTAAAGAGAAAGGAAATATAACTTCCTTAATCTTGTCCTGAGTTACCCTCTTAGTGGCGGGGATAGTAGAACAGTAATCGGTAAAGGTCTCCATATGCTTCCTCGGATCTTCACCTGCCACACCTCTATAGATATTCCTCTCCACCAGATTGATATAAGAAGGACGGATATCAAATGTATTACCATCCTCAGTCTGGAGATTGAAACCCTTCGGAATAGAGGATGCTTTAGGCACTGAATGACTGGAAAGGTTTGGCATCTTTACTGTAGAAATCGGACTGTCTTCCGCGAAAAGGTAATGATCTAGCTCTGGCTCGAAAGTACTCATGTCTTCCTTTCGTGATTTCCTTATCAAACGGAGTCTATGCCTGAAAAATCTCTCTGGCTCTGAATCAGCTGAAACTAATTCAAACCTGTCTGACCTGGGCGTAAACAACACTGAAAGAAAATAATAAGAACGGCCTCAAGGAATAGAAATTCCCTGAGACGGATAAAATAAACGGAACGAAAACAAATAGGGCAATTGCCTCCCCGGCAACGAGGCCAAAATTTGACACGTCTGTCGTATACCTGTCAAAAATAAACTAACTCAACTAACTATATAGCCAGGGAAGTCAGGTCGATCTCCACAGGGAGGCAAAATATTCGTAGAAGTCCGTCTATTAGGTCACAAATGGGGGGGGGGGGGTTGTTTGATTTGTTATCTAAACTACGAGATTTAAAGGAAAGAGGAATAAAGGGTAAGAGCAATAAAAGTAGAGAAAAAGGATAAAACTATCAGATAGAGAGGGACATGTCAGGATTTTGGTTCACTACGGTAGTCCAGTGACTCAGCTGTAAATGACTCAGACGAATTAATATAAGACGGATGTTGAAAGGTCCTTTCGATCCACTTTCTATTCTAAAATACCACTAACTTAACTTTCATTCTCGTCAGGGTAGTCTACTGTTTATAGCAGGCCTATTTAGTCCAATCTTTCGATCTAGGATTAATTTTAGCCAGATTAAAGGTTAACTCAGAAGTGTGCACTCAACTAAGTTGAATAAATATAGTTAAATTGCTATGGTGACAGAGTCTCGTAATTATTTCATCCGTTTCATTTACTACATCGTCACTTTCCTACCGCAGATCCTCTAATCCCAACATGAAAGGGGTTTAGCTACTCATGTCGCTAATTAAACTAACAGCAATTGGATTTCCAGCAGTGAACATTATGAAATAACAAGTAAAAGGCATAAAGAGAAATTAGGGCAAAAGAATTGAATGGAGTAACAAGCAATTAAACCAAGCAGAGATTAATTATTAATAAAGAAGGAGAAAGGAATTACAATCCAGGCGAATTCCGGCTTAAAGAACACAAAATCCAAGCGAAAGCAATCCCGAAATAAAGTTACAGTGAGTAATGTAAAGCAACTTAGTAAAGTTTCTGATAGATAAAAAGAATAGATAAAAGATGTCTAAAAACCTAGTTAACGTAGGTTTAAATAGGAAAAGCAATTAAGTTTAGCAAAATAAACATAACACGGGCTGTTTAGAAGCCCAAATCAGCGAAACCACTCAATCGAGTGGAATAAAACCACTCGATCGAGCAAACACCCCAGCAAAACTACTCGATCGAGTAGAAAGTTACTCGATCGAGTAACTCATCTTTTCGAGCTAAGGATCGAGTAGAATTCTACTCGATCGACCAATGGGAGACGTAAAAACCACTCGATCGAGTGGTAAAACTGCTCGATCGAGTACTTCATCTTCAAATCAGCTCAAGTCCGCGCCTAAATGCCTCGTAATCCGTGCCATGACGCTTCCAAATGCAATATCTCACTCTGGACATATCCCGTCTCCTCTAAATGCATGCAAAAAGAACGAAAAAGAGCACGATTCCACTACTTCCGCGTTCATTTCTACAAAATGGACAAAACGAACCAAAGTAGCCAATTCGGGGCAAAATACTATAAAAACAGTATAAAAATGCATAGAAATACGTGCTGAAATAGGCTAAAAAGACTATATATTAGGCACGTATCATAATCCAAATATGTCAAAAATTAAACACAACGCCAAATGTGGCATAAACTCACTCACAACAACAACTAAGCTCCTCAAATACAAAGAATATGATAAATATAGGAGCAATATGAAATTCCCATCTTTTTTTTTTTCTTTTCAACTTCATTTTCTTATCACTTTTTTTCTTCTTTTTTTTTCAATTCTTTTTCAATACTTTTTTCATTCATCATTTTTTTCACCTTCCTTCCAACACAAAACCACTCTTCCTAAATTTACCACAATGAGACTTCCAAACTTACCAACAAGACTAGCATGACAAGGGTAGGCCATATAGGAATGTAGTTGAATAAATGCGTCAAAATAAGTCATATTTGGCTAATGTGAGGCTAAAGGGTAGAACGTAAAGGAAGGGTCGCCTCTCCACATGTGTCACCACCACAAATCCGAGTGTATATAGAAAATAAGAGACAAATTTCATGCTTATGCAATTTAATGTTACATGTCATGTAAGTACTACTCACATCTTAAATAAAACCGGTGATGAATGTCACCGGTTTATGAACCTCCAAACCTTAGAATGTATAAGTAGTTTGCCAACATGAAAGGTCAAGTCTATTTGTCTGGTAGAATTTGTCAAAAACTCGTAGACTATGCAAATGAATTTCTCAAAATATAGGTGTCCAATGGTGCAAGGCTTAAAATGAGTTAGCAAGAGTATTAAAACAACGTCATCATCGTTATATAAAAACTCCGACTCGACTATTCTACCTAAATGCAAACATGTTTTTGTATTTTTTTGGAAATTTTTCAAATTTTGTTTGATTTTTTTTAAAATGACAAAAGTAATGCATACGGAAATGCAAGAAATATGCAATTTGAAATGCAATAAAATGCAAATGGATGCAAACAAAGACAGATGCATGCCCTCCCCAAACCAAATCACACAATGCCCTCACTGTGTTCAGCAAACAACCACAGCAGTGTAATATAGGGAGAGCTGGATATGCGAAACAAGATGAATGCAAATCAAGAAAGCAATAAAAGCAAACTTACAAATTTATGCAAAACGGACCCCACAAACCATCATAAACTAAGGGGAAGACGTGGCCAGCATGCCACTAATCAATAACCTTCATCTAAGTGTGAGTAAAAGTAGGCGCTCAAGGCCCTTAAAAGCTTATCAAAAATCTGCGCATGTGCTACACAAAAGCATAAGTAGAACCAATATACAATGTGAACATATAAAATCAAAGTTAGAGACCGGCTCAACTTGCTGCAATTTTTTTGACGCTCTCATAGCAATCCACCAAATTATTCCACCCATCAGCTAAGCATGGAATATCAAAGCTCAAACCATAAAGCACAAAATTCAAACAACCGACTCCCACATCGACAACCAACATGTTAGTATTTTTCATCTCTAATTCATATGAGTCGATAGGTCTACCTCTACTACTGTCAAAGGAATGGGGGGAAATTAGGGAGCACTAAAGCATATAACATTGAAAACACGCAATTAGAAACAACATGCTTAGACGGGTATTTTATGTGAGGTGGAGGAGTCAAGTGTGCAATAGGAGGAGGTGGGTAGTCATCCCAAATACAAGGGGTGGTAAAGTCAACTGTGTCAACTGGATCTCCCATATTAAGCTCATTTATTATGTCCTCATATGTAACCCATTTGACCTCAAGAGGTTCCAATGGCACATCATCACTCTCCTTATCGCAAAAGTCATCACAAAAGGGGTTCTCTAGAGGGTCCGTCAAGTCTTCCTCATGTGGCTCATATTCTGTTAAATTTTAATAGAGGGGTTCTACATTATCCTCAAACAAAGGGTTTCTATTGTGTCACCCACGTCCTCATCCATGTCTGATTGAATTGAAAAAGCGGGTTTAATGCATTCAAGAGCAAGCCAATCAAAGAAACAAAGGACATCTTCAATATTCTTACCACCATAATCTCCCTTACCTATGGAGTCAATATACGCTTCGGTCTGTTTGTTCATACGTCTTATGTTGGTTAGGCACACAGTAAGTCGTGAGAGTGTGCGTTCACAGTTATGAGAATGAATCCATATGTAATCGTGAAAGTTCTCATCTTCACCCTGTGGTAACTGGATGGAAATCATTAGAACGGTCTCAAGGAACTGAAGTTCCCTGTGACAAAAGACAAACTAAATTAAAGGCAAATAAAATAACACCGTCTCTTCGGCAACGACGCCAAGATTTGACAGGCTAAATCGCACACCTATCAAAGATAAACCAACTGGCCTAAACTAATGCAGTAGAGGAAGTCGGGATCGTATCCACAGGGAGAAAAATGTGTTCTATTGCAATTCAAAGTCTGTCTGAGTCACAAAATTTGGGGGTTTGATTGGTTTATCTACTAACTAAAATAGTAAACAAGGAGAAATTAAACTTAGGAAAAGGAATTCAAATAATAGGAGAGAAGGGCTAGGACATCGGGTCACCATGAAAATGCAACGGCCAAAGGTAAGGGTCATATATCAGCATGAAAGCGATCTGTAGGGCAGTGAAAAGGTCCTCTCGGTCCGCTATTCGCCCTAGAAAACTACTAAAAAGCTTTCGCTCTATTTAAAAGTATTCTATTATTTGTAGTGGGTCTAAATCTCTCTAATATCTCGATCTGGGT
Organism: Silene latifolia; assembly: GCF_048544455.1. Classification (NCBI taxonomy): domain Eukaryota; kingdom Viridiplantae; phylum Streptophyta; class Magnoliopsida; order Caryophyllales; family Caryophyllaceae; genus Silene; species Silene latifolia. The sequence goes on along the minus strand of NC_133538.1, from coordinate 94,512,512 downwards.
TGAAGTTTACCAGATTAAATAATCAATTACGTGCACTTAAACAATTAAACGGTATTGGATGCTACAAGTAACAACACAGATTCAAAAATATGCCAAATCTAATTACCTAGTTAAAACCGTCTTATTATCAGGACTCCCCTAAATCCTAGCAAAAGGGAATTTTGCTACACATATTTGAGTTGAAACTCAGCAATATTAATGAAGATAAAATTAAACATAATGGAAAGGAATAAATAACAATTAAGCATAAGACTTGCAATGATTAAAGAGAAAGAACGAAAATAAACTCAGAGAATTAATTGAAGAATAAAGATTAATTGATTACCGAAAATTAAAGGAAGCAAAGTTTACAAGGTTTCAGATCCGAATTTGAGTGCCAAAGTAACGTAGTGTATGTTTTTGCAATATGAAAGACAACCTAAAATTGTTCTTTGAGTTCTCCTTAAATAATAAGAAGAGTAAATTTTTAATCAAGCAACTAATGGGCTGAGATAATAAGAAACAAATCTCACCAGAATTACAAGATAGTCGATCAACCAGAATACCAGTCGAACGACTGGTTCCAAAATCAGCCAAAGTCGATCGACTAAATAGCATTGTCAATCGACTTTTTCACACAGCACAGCTTTAAAATCTTTTGTTCAATGTGCTTCCTTACGTCCTCACGCACCTCGCGGCAGTAGTTTCTGAGCTTTGACTCTTCTAGTTTCCAAAATGCAACACCAGGGACAGGTTTTGGCTTAGTTACACTCGTCTGGGTCCAAACCTACATAGAATATAAAGTAACCCAAAGTAATCCATTCTCGGGAGAATAATAGCTATTTGCTACGTACTATTTATAGAAATGCGTGCTAAAATAGTAGAAAAAGTGCATAAATAAGGCACGCATCAAGGATGAGTCGCTCGTGCCTTTAATGGGTCCATCCCTCCTCCGGGATTTGGATTTCTACTAGGATGCGTAGAGATGGTACTTCCATCTCTACTGGTTGAACTGTCTCCATACCGTATGCTAGGTAAAATGGTGTTGCTTCTGTTGGTGTTTGAATGGAGGTTCGGTATCCTCAGAGTGCAAATGGAAGTTTGCTCGGCCAAGCGCGGTAATTGTCCTGCATTTTCTTGATGATTGTGATGAGTGTTTTATTCGCTGCCTCTACCGCTCTGTTGGTTTGGGGACGGTAGGGAGATGAACGGTGTCATTTGATTTTGTACTTGTCTAGCAAGGCTTGTGCTTCGGCTCAGAAATGGGAGCCTTGGTTGCTGATGATTTCATGGGGTACCCCATATCTGCAAATGATGTTGTCTTGGATGAACTTGGCCACTTTTTTAGCTGTCAAGACTACATAGGATTGTTCTTCTACCCATTTTGTGGAGTAGTCAATGGCGACTAGGACAAAGCAATGTCCTTTGGTGCCTAATAGATTGACTTTGCCGATGATGTCGTCGGTGCCCTTGGTCGAGAAAGGCCAGGGTGATGTCATGGTGTATAGAAAGGATGGTGGTATGTGTTGTATGTTGGCTAAGATTTGGCAATTGTGGCAATCTTTGACGTAGTTTCTACAATCGGCTCCCATAGTGGTCCAGTAGTAGCCTAACCGCATGATTTTTTGGGCTAGCATCATCGCGTTCATGTGAGGGCCACATTCTCTGTCGTGGACCTCTTCCATGACTTTATTGGCTTTGTTGTGGCCAATGCAAAGGAGAAGGATTCCTTGAGGTGTCCTTTTGTAGAGTTAGTTTTGATTTATCACGAATTGTGATGCAAGTAAATGGATGGCTATTTGTCCTCTCGGATCAGAGTTGGGAGGGAATTCATTTTTGGTTTTGTAGTTAAGGATGGCTTGGTACCATGGTTCGGCGTGGTTTTCCTCGTCGTTGTTGATGGCGCAGATGTGAGCTGGCTTGCTCCTTCTTTCACGCATAAGGGCATGGATGTCATGTCATCAGGTATGTTGATGAGTGAGGCAAATTTCGCTAGGGCATCGACAAATTGGTTTTCTTCCCTAGACAAGTGGAATTAGTCAATTTGGTCGAAGAATTCGGCCTCTTGATTGATTTTTGCTTGGTAAGGTGCTAGTTTGTTGACAGGGCAGTCATATACCTATCAAAAATAACCAACTGGCTCTAACTAATATAGCTAGGGAAGTCGGGTCGATCTCCACAGGGAGATGGGAAAATGTCAGCTTTGTCTAAGTTCGTCACGGTAACCAATTTGGAGGTTTTAGTTGGGTTGTTCTAAACTAATGAGAATGATAAAGAAGAAAAGGCAAAAGAATAAAGATTAAGCAAATAAAGGTGAAACAGCTAAGACAGTCGGTTCACCATGATCATTCAGTCAAGCAATCTAGGTCTCAGGTCAATGCAAGTATGGTCAAAGGAGCAGTGAATATCTCCTTCCGGTCTCAATTCGCCCGAAAGCACAAATAGCATAGCTTCCTCCCTCACTACGGTGCCCTAATGTTCGCTACGAGTCTCACCCTTTCTAACCTTTCGGTCTAGGTCAAGGATTACTACGATAAAATAACTAATTGCGTCGACTCAATTAGACAGAAACAATTAATTGCAGCGATTAACAACAGAGACCACACAAGCACAAAACCTAATATGGCAATTACTATTCCTTCATAAACATGGATTCCCTAGTCTTAGCAAGAGGGAATTAGCTACACATCATTATCGAGTCAACAATAACAATACATAGATAAAAATAATTAAACATGATAGCAACGAAATTAGAGTGATTAAATGAAGCAATAACAATAGCAATAAGAGAAGGAAAGAATTAAAATAATAATTATGATTAAGAAATAAAAGGAGATAATAATACCGATTACAAATACCGAATCTAAGTTCTAGAGTAGAAAAGTGTAGAGGAAAGAGAAGCAGTGGAAAAGATGAAGTAGAGACAAGTGAGGAAGAGTTATGCAGTCTACTCCCCTTAGTAGCACACGAAAATCTCCCCCTTAAACCTAATCCAAAGCCTAATAATAAAAGCCCAACCGAAAATAGGCGAAAAAATACAAATACAAGGCAAACCACTCGATCGAGTGGATAAAACCGCTCGATTGAGTAACTAAACAACAAACCCTTCGATCGAGTTGAAATAAACCACTCGATCGAGTAATTCCTTATAATGCCTTCTCGATCGAGTAATATAAATGCTCGAGCGTGTGATCTTCATGATATAAAGCATTCAAACGACTGGAAAAGTAATCGATCGAGCTATTTTGGCATGTTCGGCATTATGACACCTTCCGAAATCAGCTCACGCGTCTTCAAAGTGATAGAATCCAAGCTCCGATTCCTTGTTCTCCATAAATGTATGCAAAAAGGGACGAGTTTGGGCTCGATTTATCTCCTCTTCGGTCTATACCTGCAATTTATACAAGACAAACTAAAGTAGACTATTCGGGGGTATTTGTAGCTAAATGCCACGTAAAATAGTACAGAAATGCGTGTAAAAATGAGGTAAAAACTTATATAAAATACATGCATCAAATCTCCCCAAACCAAACCTTTGCTTGTCCCGAAGCAAACTATGAATGCAACTAAGAAGAAACAGTGGAACGGGACCAACGCATCAGCTACAAATCATCCACCAAAACCAGTTTAATGCAACACCTAACATAGTGGCAAATGATAAGTGCAAACGAATTGAATCAATGTTTCAAACTTTCTGAACCGTCGACCTTGCAAGACTCAAAGATATCGGACTCTCACGGGTCGCTCATCACTCAAATTCAGGCATAAGGCGAGTATATATGTGGAAGATAGAAAGAAGTAAAGACACTCACCTAACTCGACCTATAAGGACATGCATGCAGTTAACATGAATAAAGTCTCTACAACCGTACATATGCATTCCAACCAACTAATGACCAAGACACATGCCGAGGACTTACATTTGGGTAAGTGAGGTAATGGGTAAGAAAGGGGCTAAGATGAATTTGCAAATGTGGAGTTAGTAGCCAAACTAGCAGCACGGATCCAAATTATAAAACTGTATCCCAACTTCGTACTCAATATAATAATATAGAATGGTGCAAATTCAATGCACTCCACTCACAATACACCATAAACTTGTCAACTCCCTATAAAATATAAAGAAAACATGGGAGTATAAATCATCTATACAGTTTCTCATTTTTCATATATGATTTTTCTTTCTTCTTTTTTTTTCATATTTCCAATTTTTTTCTTTTCATTCTTTTTTTTTCCATTCAGTTTTCTCTTTTCATTCCCTTCAATTCTTCCACCAACTTCTGAAATCAGATAAATATAACCAAACTGCAGTAAAGCATTCCAAACAGCTACTCATCACTAGCTTGGCTAGGGTAGGAAAGGTTATAGAATGTAGCTAGTAGGACAAAAAGGCAATTTGGCTATGTGGGGCTCATGGGTAGAATGAAATAAAAGGGAACTGCCTCTCCTAACATGTGTCACCATCCACAGACCGAATGCAAACAGGTATTAAGAAGACTAGACTCATGCTTATGCAAATTGATGTTACATGCCTTACAGAGAGTACTACTCACATCCTAAATGAAACCGGTCATGAATGTCACCAGTTTATAAAGCTCTAACCTTAGAATGTAATGTAGCTTGCCAATATGTGAGTCAAGTCTATTCGTTCAGATAAGAGAGAAACAAAAACTCGTCGATTATGCACATTATCATGCCAACTAAATGTCAAGAATATGCAGGGCTAAGGTAGGGATTCAATGTAGCATCAAAGTTCAAACGTTCCGACTCAATTAAACGTGAAATTTTTTGAAATTTATGAGATTTTTTGAATTTAAGAACGACAATGCATGCGGAAGCAAATAAACGTGAAAACGGAAATGCAAGAAAACAAGCAGACACAGATATGGATGCATACCTCCCCAAACCAAACCGTACAATGCCCTCATTGTACCAAAAATAGGGAAAGAAATGCAAACTAAGGAAAAAAGGAAAGCAGGGGTCGGAATACTTACAAGATGTCATGAAAAGGGACCTCCCCAAACCGACCATGAAAATGGGAGGTCATAAGAAGTCAAGCAGTAGCTCAACAGACGAAAAGTAGCATCTTGAAGACGAAACAGCTTGATCGAGTGGCTTGGAATAGCTCGATCGAGTGAAATGGTGTCATAAATGCTCGATCGAGTGAAATTATTACTCGATCGAGTAGTCGTGGATTTGCAGCTTGTCGATCGAGTATAGATGTTACTCGATCGAGTGATTCTCAACTCAAATGTGCTCGATCGAGTAGAAAAACTACTCGATCGAGTTACTACTCCTGCAAAACACGGGTAAAGAGCAAGGAAACACAAAGGATGCATAGTTCATCGTTTAAAGTTCAACAAAAAAAACTGAATGCGAAGGAAAAAGTTCAACAAAAATACAACAAAACAGTCCGGGTTGCCTCCCGGAGAGTGCAGGTTTAAGAGGTCCCGCTCGACCTTTCTGGCATCAATTAACTGGCGCATCAAGGTCGTTGAAGTACAAGACTTCAACACGATTATCTACTTTATTTTCTTCGTGATAATGCTTCACATATTACCCATTCACCTTGAACCGGTTTCCCTCGGGGCTTTCTAGCTTAACGGATCCAAATTTAGTAACAGCTGTCACCATATAAGGACCACTCCACCTGGACTTCAGCTTGCCATGAAATAATCGCAGTCGGGCATTAAACAGCATCACCTTTTGCCCGACATGAAATTCCCGAGGTAGAATTCCTTTGTCATGCCATCTCTTCGTCTTTTCCTTATAAATGCGCGAGCTATCATAGGCATTAAGCCTAAACTCTTCCAATTCATCTAGCTGCAAAAGACGATTCTGACCACACAACTTAAGATCAATGTTAAGCTCACGAATTGCCCACCAAGCCTTACATTCCAACTCAACAGGTAAATGACATGATTTCCCATAAACCAACCGATAGGGTGATGCACCAATCGGTGTCTTAAAGGCAATTATGTAGGCCCATAATATGTCTTCTAATTTAAGACTCCAGTCCTTCCGTGATTTAGAAACTACCTTAGACAAGATCTCTTTAAGCTCGCGATTAGAGACCTCAACCTGACCACTAGTTTGGGGATGATACCCCAAACCACGCCGGTGTTGAACACCAACCTTAGACAGAATGGAAGTTAGTTTCTTTTCTTTAAACTGCATTCCCCCATCACTAATGACGACCCTAGGGACACCAAATCGCAGAAATATGACCTTTTTAAACATTTTTATCACGGTCTTGGCATCACAATGAGGTGATGCAATTGCCTCAACCCATTTCGACAGATAATCTACAGCTATTAAAACGTACCTGTTACCTTACTAGACGGGAACGGTCCTTGGAAATCAATGCCCTAGACATCGAAAACCTCAACCTCTAAGATACCATTTTGTGGCATCTCAAGTCTTTTTGAAATATTCCCCGATCGTTGGTAGGCATCACAAGCTGAAACAAAAGACTTAGGATCAGCAAACAAAGAAGGCCAGTAAAAGCCAGACTGAAGTACCTTAGCCACAGTGCGCGATGGACCGTGATGACCACCATAGGGAGAGGAGTGACAGCCTTCCAGGACTACTTTGGTCTCCCACTGCGGAATACATCGTCTGTAGAGACCGTTTGCACATTCCTTAAACAAATAAGGTTCATCCCAGAAATACTGCTTAGCGTTATACAGAAAACGCTTCCTCTGCTGATGAGAAAGGTCCGGCGGCAGCTTGCCACTGACAACATAATTAGCTATATCTGCATACCAAGGTTCTTGGTTAACAATAAAAGACAATACAGCAAATAAAGAATCATCAAGAAAAGACTCATCAATAGGTAAATAATCTTCCCCCTCTTGTCGCGACAGCCGCGACAGATGATCAGCTACAACGTTCTCAGCTCCTTTCTTATCTTTAATCTACAAATCAAACTCCTGGAGAAGGAGTATCCATCTCAATAGCCGTGGTTTAGCCTCCTTCTTGGCAAGGAGATGCCTCAAAGCTGCATGGTCAGTAAAAACAGTAACTTGTGACCCAATCAAATAAGAGCAAAATTTCTCTATGGCATAAACTACAGCTAGCAGCTCTTTTTCAGTGGTTGTGTACTTCACTTAAGCCTCATCCAGAGTAAGGCTCGCATAGTAGATCGCATTTAAAGCTTTGTCTTTCCTTTGGCCTAACATCGCTCCTAGTGCATAGTCACTAGCATCACACATTATCTCGAACGGCAAATCCCAGTCGGGAGGCTATATGATCCGCGCAGATACCAAAGCCTGCTTTAACCTGTTAAAAACAGAAAGACACTCATCAGTAAATATAAAAGGGGCATCCTTAAGTAGCAGCTATGTAAGTGGTTTAGCAATTTTTGAGAAATCCTTGATAAACCGGCGATAAAAGCCGGCGTGACCAAGGAAACTCCTCACTTCCTTAACATTAACAGGAGGGGGTAATTGCTGAATCACTTCCACTTTTGTCTTATCAACTTCTATTCCCCTATCAGAAACTAAGTTCCCTAAGATAACTCCCTGGTTGACCATGAAATGGTACTTCTCCCAGTTAAACACAAGGTTAACCTCAATGCAGCGCTGCAACACTTTATCAAGGTTAGACATACAGTTAGAAAAATCACTTCCGTAAACACTGAAATCGTCTATGAAAACTTCCATAATAGACTCAATATACTCTGAAAATATCCCCATCAAGCACCTTTGAAAGGTATCAGGGGCATTGCATAAACCAAAAGGCATCCTGCGATAAGCAAACACGCCCTGAGGACAAGTAAAAGTAGTCTTAGCTTGATCATCTGGGTGAATAGGGATCTGAAAGAACCTAGAATACCCGTCTAGATAGCAAAAAAATTTATGAGAAGCTAACCTTTCTACCATTTGATCAATAAAAGGAAGGGGAAGTTTATCTTTCTTAGTGGCGGCATTCAGCTGTCTGTAGTCTATACACATCCGCCAACCAGTCACTACTCTAGTAGGTATTAATTCATTTTTGTCATTCTTAACCACGGTGGTCCCTCCTTTCTTAGGGACAACCAGCACTGGACTCACCCATTTAGAATGACCAACCGAATAGATGATACCTGCATCAAGCAGCTTCATTACCTCAGCCATCACAACATCTTGCATTTTCTGGTTCAGCCGGCGCTGACCCTGTCTGTAAGGTTTGTGATCTTCCTCCAGCTTTATCTTGTGCATACAAATATCGGGACTAATCCCCTTGATATCGTCCAAGGAATAACCCAAAGCTTTCCTGTTTTTCTTAAGCACAACTAACAAAGAAGTCAGCTGATCATTATCGAGCTTAGCACTAACAATGACTGGATATTGCTTAGTATCGTCTAGGAAAACATATTTTAGATGAGAGGGAAGAGGCTTACGCTCAGGTACCTTTACCTCAATGGGGCAAAGGGTACTGATCATCTGTTCCACTTGCTCTCCCTCAGCGTCGGTAGTTCATGCTCATCTAAATCATCCCTAAGCAAATCCAACACAGCGTCATCGTCATCTGGGTTATATGTACACTCATCCAAAAGCATAAGAGCCTCTAGTGGGTCCCTTGTAAAGGAACCAGACCAGAAGTCATAAAGAGACTCATCAATAATATCAACAGAATAGCATGTATCCTATATCATTGGCCGAGCCAAAGTGCTACGCAGACTAAAAGTAATCGCGTCATCCCCTACTGCAAGAGTCAAACGCCCCTGTTTGACATCGATAATAGCCCTAGCTGTACAAAGGAACGGTCTTCCTAATATAATCTGGGTCCGGGTGTCCTCAGCTATGTCAAAAACAATAAAATCTACTGGTATAAATAAATTGCCTATTTTCACAGGCACGTCCTCTAAGACACCTAAGGGTCGTCTAACAGATCTATCAGCCATCTGTAGGGTAATGTTACTCAATTTAAAATGACCCATATTCAATTTCTTACAGATAGATAGGGGCGTGACACTGGCACTGGCTCCTAAATCACAAAGAGCCTTATCAATTACCTCTTTACCTATAATACAGGTAATAGAGAAACTACCCGGGTCCTTCATTTTAGGTGGAGCCTTATTTAAAAGTAAATTACTAGATTCTTCCAAAAGTGAAACGGTCTCAAATTCACTTAGCTCTCTCTTACGCGTCAGAATATCTTTCATGAATTTAGCGTAAGTAGGTACCTGGGTAATAAGTTTGGTAAAAGGGACAGTTACCTGGAGGTTCTTCACAACGTCCACAAACTTACCGTACTGTCGCTCGACCTTCGCGTCCTTCAGACGACTTGGGAAGGGTACTCTGGTAGCAATGAGTGGACCCGCAACTTTCTCTTTACCTTTATCAGCACGTGACGTCTTCACAGCAGGGGAAGATGACACAGTAGTGGAATTAGATGTCAAAATAAGATCTCCGTTGGCTCTGGCACTCGATCGATCACTTTTTTCACTCAATCGAGTGATTTTATCTTGGAAATTACTCGATCGAGCTGTTTGAACCACTCGATTGAGCTCTTGTATTTCTGGCTCACTCGATCGAGTACAGTTTTCACTCGATCGAGTGACTTCATTTGCTAAACTGTTCGATCGAGAAAAATTCATTGGTCGATCGAGTTCTTCAAATTGAGCACTACTCGATCGAGTAGTATTTATACTCGATCGACCATCTTGATGGAAACTTTCACTCGATCAAGTAGTAATTTCACTCGATCGAGTGCCAGGACAATATACAGCAGGGATATCGTCCGTATACTCGTCCAGCTCTTCTTCCGGGGCATTATCAGCTGTCACAACCACGTCTTTTGGCATTTTTGGCCCCTCATAAGTAAGGCCACTTTGGAGATTGATGGCGTTAACTGGGTGTGGACATGGCCCACCTACGTATGCCCAGTCGATCTGTGGACAATGGAAGCGGTCTTTTTTGAAAGCCATGCTCGGCGGCGTAAAGGTGCTTTCGACCGGATCGTTTTGGATCGGTCGGTTTCATCTCGGTAAGGGTCTCGAAACGATTAGAGATGTTCGGAGTCACCACCGAGCATTTGTGGGATGCCTGGAACCCGTTCGAATTCCACTTTATACCTCGGCCAAATTGAAGCACAAAGCGGCGTTTGACATAGGTACTAAAGATAAGGAAATCGTCCCTCTTTAGCATCCTATCTCTAGAATGACTTTTGTACGCCCTGGATAAGGTCGTCCACTATCCAAAGTTTTTGAGTAAGAGGTGAAGGTACGTAATGGGAAGCCCTTTAATCAGACACCCAATCCCGCCCGCGTTTAGCGGCCTCTATTGATCGATCTTGGTTGGTTGAATGCAAAAGTTGATAAAATGGTTTAAATGCATGAATGCGCATCTAATGATTTAAACCTAACATGTGAGAGCTTTCTAAGTCGGTTGATTTAATCCAAGTATCAAGTATAAGATGTCGAGTTGGATTAATGGTTGATTTGCATGCAAGGCGAAAATTAAACATCCATTTACCGTATTAGGTTTAGGGTGCATAACATGATCCATTTGTCTTAGTAAGGCATTTTGCAAATATGGTTTTGAATAATCGAATAGTCATCTGATCCATCCTATATCCGGGCTAACCGGAGTCGGGATCGTCCTAGACTAATGCTGGAAGGGAACAGGCCCTGAACCAGACGGCTATAAGAGGCGCGAGCCAGCCGGCGGTGTAAGGGGCCTCCCTCTGGTTTTGAAAATGAGAAATGGGGAGCCTGTTTTGGCGCGGGTTAGCCCACGGTTTATGTGCCGTGTTCTGACCTTTTAGAAAACGTTATAAAACGTGTTGAAAATGGGTATTTGAACCCGATTTGATTTGAAAGGGTTGTTTAAACCGCATTTGTTGATTTGAAGAACTAGACTCGAATAATCATCATTATTTGATAATATTCGGCGTCGGGTTCGATTTTACAAACTTAACATGAATAGTTTTGAAAATGATGATGGACTAATTGTTTTAAGTCCATTTGAATGTATTTAGTCGGTACTCATCATCGTACCCGGGTTAAAATCCGGCATGGTATGTAGAACCAAGGATGACTTTGTGTTGGTGACTAATATGTTTGTTTGAAAAATGTGAAGAAATGAAATAAAAGGCTTTAAAATACCTTCTAAATGTCATTAACCAAATATTATCACCGAAACACGGATTTAACCGTCATGGTATGAAGAACCAAGGGTGAAAAATGCTTTATGGTTAAAACATGTGAAATGAAACAAAAAGGTTTCGAAAATACTTGAAATGGTGAAAACCGATTACAAATATGAAAAAAGGATTAAGGGAAATGACGAGAACAAACACGGTTGATTTTTGGTCTGAGTACCCCATTTAGGCGCGAGCTAGTTGGCGACCTAAGAAGCTTCTGCCTCAGACCAAAAATCAGTTTTGGCTCGTTTATTCCATGTTTTGGTTCATGTTATGCATGTTTCAGCATGTTAGAGTCATGAAACAAATGAAAACATAATAAAAGAGGATTTTTACACCCTCATACTTACATATTTGGTTATGGCGAGTGACCGACGTAAGTGTAACAACTCGTTTGATCGGAAAAAACTCGGTTTAAAACCATCTTGGTAAATAAAAGAGTGTTTTAAAAGTTTAGTGATGGTGTAGTGGTCGAAGTGGTCGGTCAAGTGGTTTAATGCACGATGACGGTACCAAACAATGTGTAAGTCTCGTGTTTACGATCGGTAGGTCGTAAATACGGGTCGGATTGTGACTTTAGAAGTCGAGTCAAGAATTTTAAGGGAGAAAAGATGGGGCAGACACTCGCGTAACTCTCAAATGGCTGGCATTTCAGGGGTATTTATAGGAGAATGAGTGGTTGTGTGAGTTTTGAGCGACGTGGCCACCTGGGTTGCTCAAAGAGGCGCGAGCCACGTCGCGGGTCTTCGAGCTGTGTTGTCGCTTTCACAACAAACGCAATCATAATTTGTTCTATCCTAGGATTTGTAGTCATATGTTTGGTACTTGACCATTCATAAATCCGGGAAATCTTAGCATAGAAGGTTTGAAATTTTTGTTTTTGTGGTTGACTCGGTTTGACTCGTTGTTGGAGTCGGGATTTGAATTTTTGAGTCGGTTTTTGGTCTGGTGTCGGTTTTGACTCTAGTTAGTGTCATTGCGACCCCGTCCTCGTGCATTAAACACTCCAGGTATTTTTGAAATGTTTTGAAATGTTTTATTTTCGAAATCGTTTTAAGTTTTCCAACGTAAAGTTGTACACAAACTGTCGATCAAACGCCGCGATTCCAAAAAATGTTGTAGTCCGATAATCATCGGGTGTTTGTTGGAGTCTCGGAGATCTAGGGTATCTCTGAGCCCCCACTTTGACTGAGGCTTGGACAGGGCAAAAGTCAAAGTAGAGCCCCCAGATCAATCGAAGATTACAACCTGGAGACCCAAGCGACGTCGAGGCGGCTCGAAAGGATTCGGGCCAAGGACCTGCTGTCGGGAAGGGCGACGCCAAGGCGACTCAAGGGTACGAGTCAAGGACCTGTCGTCGGGAACAGTTTAGAGTCTGTCGACTGTCCGTACTGGTCGTTTAAAGTCCGTTAGACTACCTACAAAGGCTCGCCAGCCATAAGAAGGAGTCATACCTGAGGCATCTTCGGATATGTCCTTGCAAGGTTGCGGACAAAGGCTCGCCAGCCGATGGTAAGGAAATATACCCGAGGCATCTTCGGGATGTGTCCTTGAAAGGTTGCGGACAAAGGCTCGCCAGCCGAATGATAAGGAAATGTACCCAAGGCATCTTCGGGATCTGTCCTTGAATGGTCGCGGACAAAGGCTCGCCAGCCACTGGTAAGGAAATGTACCCGAGGCATCTTCGGGATGTGTCCTTGAATGGTCGCGGACAAAGGCTCGCCAGCCAATGGTAAGGAAATGTACCCGAGGCATCTTCGGGATGTGTCCTTGAAAAGTTGCGGACAAAGGCTCACCAGCCGAATGATAAGGAAATGTACACGAGGCATCTTCGGGATCTGTCCTTGAATGGTCGCGGACAAAGGCTTGCCAGCCAGTGGTAAGGAAATGTACCCGAGGCATCTTCGGGATCTGTCCTTGAATGGTCGCGGACAAAGGCTTCCCAGCCAGTGGTACGGGCGGTTAAGGGACCATGGGAATAGCCGCGTCGAATGGGCTTGTTTTGAAAGTAGCGAACTCGTGATGTCACCGGGGAAGTGGTGAGTACGGATTCTCACTATCACCATTTTTGGAATGAGTGGGTTCCGCGAGGAAGCCTCCTGCTGGTGTTTGAAGGAATAGTGAATTTGGAATCTTCACCATTCGTTGGCTTGAATTAGCAATGGCGGTTTTGATCGCTGTTTGGCTTAATTTTGAAGGAAAATAGCAAATTTGAGTTTGGTATTGCGCTTGAAGTGACGGTTTATGTGCCGCTGCTGACATTTGATGGACATAGTGAAATTGGAATCTTCACTATTGATTGAAGTGACGGTTTATGTGCCGCCGTTGACATGTGATGGATATAGTGAATTTGGAATCTTCACTATTGATTGAAGTGACGGTTTATGTGCCGTCGTTGACATGTGATGGACATAGTGAATTTGGAATCTTTACTATTGATTGAAGTGACGGTTTATGTGCCGCCGTTGCTTGAAATTTGGAGAAATAGCGGTTTTTGAATTTTCGCTATTATTTTTGAAATTGACGGTTTTAATCGCCGTCCTTCCTGTTTTGAGGAAATAGCGATTTTGAATTTTCGCCATTATTTTGAAATTGAAGGAAAATAGCGAATTTGATTTCACCATTATTTTTGAAGTTGGCGGTTTTGATCGCCCTTTGCTTGAAATTTTTGAAAATAGCGAATTTAAATTTTCACTATTTGGTTTTGTTTGCTTTTGAGGAAATGACGACATTCAATATCGTCAACGAAAACTTTGAAGTATGTTATGGGAAATTGGGCTAAAGCCCAAAATCCGCTGAAAAGAAAAGGGGAGGCCTGGTTTAGGCGCGAGCCATCTGGCGATGGAAGCCGACTTCCCTTTTTTCTGTTAAAAGACGCGAGGTTGAGCTGCGGACGATTCATTATTCATCTTCAACCTCAAAAATCCCGCAAAATCGCCATTGAAGGACCTTCTAGCTTGCTTTCACTTGTGCCATCGTCAACAAATGTCATCTCAAGGAAAGTATTTCCTCTTGAATCCATTTAAAACAGTTGATCCTTAGCTTGATTGAATTAGGGCGAATATTGCCCTAAAAAAACGAATTGGGCGTTTTTGATTGAACCCATTTCGAGTGAAATTGATGCTTGCATTAGGTTAGAAACCTGTTTAGGAGTATAGGGGTGCTTTTAGTTTGCATTTTGGTCCCCGTTCCCGCTCCCTATGCTCGAAAAACGTGAGTGAGGCGAGAAGCCGTCTCATTTCACAATGCCAAGTTTATTTGCTTGGGTAGTGGGTCCCACTAGGTTGCATTGTAGTTGGGAAAAACCCGTATTTGCCATCTAAGGACCTTCGTTGGATGTTTGTGGGCAAAATTGGATTTTTGCCTTTTGCGACGGTCTTATGTCTGACAAAATAAGCGCCTGTTTGGGCTTGAATTGAGTCAGTTTGCCTTGAAATGGACCTTATTTGTATTTTGGGTCACCTTGAGGCGTGATAAAATCACGTTTGCCTTTTTGCGGTCGTTTTTGAATTTTTGACCGGTTTGGGCTCAAACTAGCGTATGAATTACCTTTTTGGGCCGTAGAAAGATACGCCATTGTGTCGGGAATGTAAAATCCCCATTGTGTCGGGAATGTATTTTGGGTTGTAGGCGGACCTTGTATGGGTCTTGAAATGCCGTTCTTGTGGTTTTGACTCGTCTTTTGCTTGAAAAGAGGGGCGAGTCGTTTTTGTGAATGGTTTGGGGCAGGATTGCCCCTTGTTTTTGTATTGCAGGTTGTGTTTTTTTTTGTTTTTGGATTTATCCATTTCATGCCGTCGTAATGCCGAAATTTCGGCTGACGTTTTTTTGTTGTTGTTTTTTGATCGCAGGGTATCGTCTGGGACCTATGAGGTCCGTCGTTGAGGCTTTGGAGGAGGAAGTCGATCCCGGAGGGGCTGTAGAGGCCGAGGAGGCTACCGTATTCGAGGCGGTGGTGGAGGATGCTTCCGTAGAGGAGGAGAGGCGGCTGATATGGCCGGCTTGTCCTTTTCGTTGTGGCTCATAGACAGGGTGGCTGATGAGTGGGGTTCTGAGCCTCCTCATCATCCGAAGTCTGTAAGACACTGTCTTCTTTTTTGTCGTGGAGCAGGAGCGGGGGGTTATTGTCATGGTAACCTCCTCTGCTTTCACTGTTGCTCCTTTGTTCCCTATGTTGCTCTCTTTCTTTTCCGTTTGAGAGGATAGAGAGTGCTTAGTTCGGTAGGTGGGATAGCCCCCAGTTCGTTGTCTTAGGCCAGTGTCTGTATGATAGACGTTTGTTTTAGTCCAATGTATGTATGATAGACGTTTATTTTACGCCTAGTGTCTGTATGATAGACGTTTGTTGATGTATTTTGCGTAAGGCGGTTTGTATATATGTGTTTTTGGATTGTGGTTTGTTTTGTGATTTTTGGCTTTTTTGTGTTGTGTTTCGGAGGAGCGCTGTCGGCTGTTTGATTCTCCTTTTGCTTTGTACCAGTTCTTGCATCGTTAGTGCAGAAAATAGGCAGCAGATAACATGTATACATAAACGTAAATACGTAGAAGCATTTGATTGAAAAACAAAAATTAACCAAGATGACTTGAAGTTAAAATTTGAAATTTTGAAATGACTTTTGAAAATTCCGTGACAAATTGTCGCGTTTGGAATTCAAAAGGAAATGATTTGAAAATTTGAGCAATTAACTCGTGTCGTGAATTAAATTGCATCGAAATTATTGAAGATGACTCAAAAAATTCAAACTCAGACCGTCAGGAAAGAATTTTAGAAAAGGATTTTTGCGAGTATATTTGGTTTTTGATGTCAAGACTCGAGTTTGTGAGTGCTTGAATTTTTGAGGAAAATTGATGTCGTGTTATCAATTTTCGATTTTGATTTTTGCCGGAAAATTGCGAAAAAGCGAAAAATTTTCGGAATTCGACTGACATGGAAACGATCCATCGCGGATCGGGGCGACTAGCCCTTCCCTCATTTTAAAAAGAGAAATAAAAATCCGCATGTTTAAAGCTGCGTCATGGAAACGGTGTCGGATTTCGTAAAACGCGAAAACAAGGAAATGAGAGTGTGAGGAAACACAAAATTTCCCGAATCATTTCGAAGAGGCGCGAGGTTCCTGGCGGGAGGTTTGAGGTGTCAGGAGAAAACACCTGTTGAAAGAGACAAGTCAACAGCGGGAATCCTGGAAGATCCTCAAAGAGGCGCGAGCAGCTTGGCGATGGAAGCCAGCTCTCCACTTTTTTTGAAAAATGCGCTAATCATTTTGTATAAATAGGGACGTTTGCGCTTCATTGTTTCATCATCCGAAACACAAAAACATCTCTACAAAACCTCTTCTTCTTCCACAAAAATATTTCATGGATGCTTTTGAGAACGCATTGCGACAATGGTGCCGGGTTTTGTCGCCTCCCGAGAAGTATCAACTCGATTGCATGGGAGTTGGTCAAATGTTGGTGCTTCGTCAAGTCAAGGTGCAACCTTCGTTTCTTGAAGCATGTTCTCGGTTTTGGGATTCGAAACACCATGTTTTCGTTTTCCCGAAAGGTGAAATTTGTCCTCTTGCCGAAGAAGTTGGAGTCATTGGTGGGTGGCCGGGTTGTGCTCCGGTGCTTCCTCCGACTCGGTTGTGCTACAAGGAGAAAATCCTTTCCATGTTGGGCTTATCAACAAGACAAATCAACTTTCTTCTTGCTCCACATGGTGTGGATATATTGGCTCTTATCAACATCTTTTCAAACCGACTAGATGTTAATGTCTCGGAGGTGGCTAGGAGAAGGGCTCTTGCATTTTGCCTTGTCCATGTGTACCTCTTTGTTGATGTCTTGAAGAAGGAGAGGCCAAGATGCCATGGTAGCATGACCCTTATCCATGTGATTGAGCAAATGGAGCATGGTAGAGATCCATCATGGTTGGTTCTTGGAGAGATTATCCAAGCTTTGGACAAGGAAGGCTCTTGTGGAGAAGCTCCTTCTTTCGGATCGCCAAGGATCCTCCAAGTGTGGCTATTGGAGAGGCTAAGGTATGTAGAGCCACCGGTTAATCCTTCTTCTTATTCCTTCCGTCACCTTAGCATGAGGAAGAAGTTGTATCCAGATAGTTTTGCTTCCACCGAGGCCTATTGGGCCGTAAGGTTGGCGGAGGGGGTTGGTCCTCATATCCGTTGGGTGGTGCCGTGGTGGCACTTGAGGTCCTTCACGGGGTTGCCCGCTTCGGGTGCTAGTCCTTGTTCTTTGATGGTGGTGGGTTTGAAGGTTGTTTCCTTCATTTATCCCGAAAGGCTCATGAGGCAAATGGGGCGTCAACAAAAGATGCCCGCTCAAGATACTCTTGTCCAAGAGAATGTTTTCCGGAACTCCGAGATTGTGGAGTTCTTCGAAAGATGGTGGGCCACTCGGCCGCTTTGGGAGGTGCCAAACCCCGCTGCCACGACATGGGTGACTCCCGCTTATGTCAAGTGGTCACGTGCTCCGTCCTTGGAAGAGAGATCCAAATTTCGTAAGGACGAGGTTGTCGATTTGAAGTATCGAGAGGTTGGCAAGTCCAACCGTGCCTTCTTTAACGAGTATGCCGATGGAGCTACCCCCGATGTGATGAGACCACCAAAGAGGAGGAGTTCCGGTCCCAAGAATATGGTGGGTCGTGCATTGGCTCGTCTTGGGTCGAATATGGGGTCTTGTGCTAGACCGGAGGCCGTCGCCGTCTTAGATCCGTTGAGGATCCGTTCCGGGGAGGAAATCCATGCTAGGCGGGCCAACACGAAGAATAAGGGGAAGATGTACACCGAAGGAAAAGGCAAGGGTAGAATAAAAGAGTGAAGACCTCCATTACCCACTTTATTATTATGTTGTATTATTGTTGTGAGTTTTTATTATGTTATACTAGCTAGTTATTGTGTGTTTTGTGCTAGTTTTATTATGTGAGGTGTGTTAGTTGACACCGTAGCTTCGACAAGTTGTAGACTCGTCGAGCTTTATTTGTTGTTGAAATTGTAATCCCTCCCATTATTAATTAAATAAGAGGATTACTCGTGTCGAAAATTGTGAACGCTTGTTTCTTCCATCCATTTGGTAAAGGCAATTCGATTTGAATCGTCCTAAACATTTGCACTTGGGAAAGTGGTATTTTGTGGAAAGGGAGAAATGCTCATTTTTGTATTTTGTGGGGAAAGGGAATGGTTTTCCCTTTTCCTTTTTTTTTGGATGGGGATGTTTTTTGTATGTGGGGATGGTTATTTTTTGATTGTGGGAATGATTGTATCCTTCTTGTGTAAGAAAGGACTGCCTACGTATTCACATGGAGAGGTGAAATCAAACCATGATCGTAGTTCGAAATGTTTTGTGAATTTGATTGGGTTTTGTGGTTGTATCCCTCAGGCATAAGAGGGACTGCCTACGTATCCACTTGAAGAGGTGAAATCAAACCATGCTCGTAGTTCAGGGGTTTGTTTTTGTAGGGTAAATGGACGTTGCCTTTAACGGCTCAAAGGACATTTGAAAGGGGCAAGGTGTGGCAGCTTAGACTCGATAAAACATGCAATTTCAAATCAGAACACATTGAGGAACTTAACTTGAAGAGGGTCGAGGTCGTTGCTAGTTGCAAAACTAGGCTAGGTTGTTGGTTGATAGGGTTCAAGGGTAGTATTTATTGAGTTGGTCTAGGTTGGTCGGGTTTGTAAAGTCCTCCCCGTCTAGGTCACTCAGTCTCACTGCGCCTCCCGAAAGTATTTTCTTGACCAGGTATGGCCCGGCCCAGTTGGCTTTGAATTTTCCCCTCGGATCGATGGGTAATGGTGCTCGAACTGACTTGAGGACCAAGTCGCCCTCCTGGATGTTTCTGGGTTTGACCTTCTTGTTGAATGCCCGTTGTATACGTCGTTGGTATAGCTGGACGTTGTGCAAGGCGTTGAGTCGTCGTTCGTCTAGAAGAGTGAGTTGTTCGTACCTTTGACGGGTCCATTCCGCCTCAGGGACTTGACTCTCCAGTAGGATGCATAGAGAAGGGACCTCTAACTCTACCGGTTGAACCGCCTCCATACCGTATGCTAGGTAGAAGGATATGGCGCCTGTCGGTGTTTGAATGGAGGTTCGGTATCCCCAGAGTGGGAATGGGAGTTTGCTCGGCCAATCGCGGTAGTTGTCTTGCATTTTCTTAATAATGGTAACAAGAGTTTTGTTCGCTGCCTCCACCGCTCCGTTAGTTTGGGGACGGTAGGGGGATGATCGATGTCGTTTGATCTTCTATTTGTCCAGCAAGGCTTGAGTTTCCGCCCGGAAGTGAGAGCCTTGATCGCTGATGATTTCGTGTGGTACCCCGTATCGCCAAATGATGTTGTTTTGGATGAACTTGGCCACTTGTTTGGCGGTCAAGACTGCATATGACTGTGGTTCTACCCATTTGGTAATGTAGTCGATGGCGACGAGGACGAAGCAATGCCCCTTGGTGCCTATCGGGTTGACTTTCCCGATGATGTCGATGCCCCAGGTTGAGAATGGCCAGGGTGATGTCATGGTGTATAAAAGGGATGGTGGTATGTGTTGTATGTTGGCGAAGATTTGGCAATTGTGGCAATGTTTGACGTAGTTACGGCAATCGGCCTCCATGGTGGTCCAGTAGTAACCTAGCCGCATGATTTTCCGTGTAAGCATCATTGCACTCATGTGAGGGCCACATTCTCCGTCGTGGACCTCTCCCATGACCTTCTTGGCTTTGTGATGGTCAATGCAAAGGAGGAGAATTCCTTGGGGTGTTCTTTTGTAGAGTTGATTTTGGTTTATCACGAATTGTGATGCGAGTAAACGGATGGCTCTTTGTCCTCTTTGATCAGAGTTGGGAGGAAATTCGTTTTTGGTTTTGTAATTGAGTATGGCTTGGTACCAAGGTTCATCATGGCTTTCCTCGTCGTCGATAATGGCACAAATGTGAGCTGGCTCGCTCCTTCTCTCGACACATAGGGGCATCGATGTCATGTCGTCAGGTATGTTGACGAGCGCGGCAAGTTTTGCCAGGGCATCAGCAAATTGATTTTCCTCTCGCGGCAAGTGGAAGTAGTCGATTTGGTCGAAGAATTCGGCCTCTTAATTGATCTTTGCTCGGTAGGGAGCTAAGCTGTCAGATCGGATTTTCCATAATCCGGATACCTGATTGATGATGAGTGAGGAATCGCCATGGACCCTCAATCTCTTTATGCCAAGTGTGATGGCTGCTTGTAGGCCAATGAGACATGCTTCATATTCAGCGGCATTGTTGGTGACGGCGAAGTCTAGCTTGACCGAGATCGGAACATGTTCTTCTTCTGGTGATATTAGAAGGATTCCTACTCCGAAGCCTCTCAGATTAGATGCACCATCAAAGTATAGGTCCCATGCGTCGGAGTCGGCACAAAGGATGTCTTCGTCAGGAAGTGACCATGTGTCGGTCGTTGGATCCTCGTCGACAGGATCTTCTGCTAGGAAATCAGCGACTGCTCTTCCATTGATAACCTTGAGGGGTACATACTTGAGATCAAATTCGGACAGCATGAGTGTCCATCTAGACAGCCTTCCGTTTAGTACGGGTTTTTCGAAGATGTATTTAACCGGGTCCATGTTGGAGTAGATGTGGACCGAGTAGCTGAGCATGTAATGCCGCAGCTTCTTTGTTGACCATGTTAAGGCAAAGCATGTCTTTTCCAGTTGGGTATACCTCGTCTCATACTCGATGGACTTTTTGCTGATGTAGTAAATGGCTCGCTCCTCGTTGCCAACTGTTTGTGCTAGCATTGCCCCCATGGCTGTGTTGGTAACAGTTAGGTATAGGGATAGAGGAACCCCCGGTTGAGGTGGCATGAGGACAGGAGGTTTAGATAGGATTTCTTTTATCCTGTCGAATGCCTTCTGACAGTCGTCGTCCCAATCGGTGTGATCGGAGGCACGGAGCTTCTTGAATATCGGTTCACAGATCATAATAAGCTTGGCAATGAACCGGCTGATGTATTGGACCTGACCGAGAAATCCCTGAATCTCCTTCTCGTTCCTAGGCCGAGGCATTTGTTGAAGGGCTTTGATTTTGGTTGGATCAATGTCAATGCCTCTTTTGCTACCGACATGTCCCAAGAGTTTTCCGGAGGTGACCCCGAATGCACACTTCTGAGGATTTAGTCTCATGTTATATTTTCGCAGACGAGCGAAGAATTTCCGGAGGGCATTGATGTGGTCGTCCCGTTCTTTTGATTTGACGATCATGTCATCGACATATACCTCTACCTCCTTGTGCATCATATCATGTAGGAGAGTGGTAGCGGTTCTTTGATAGGTTGCCCCGACGTTGATGAGGCCGAAAGGCATGACCGTGTAGCAATACGTACCCCACTGTGTAGTGAACGCAGTTTTGTGCATGTCTTCCTCAGCCATTTTAATCTGGTTGTACCCGGCATACCCGTCCATGAATGATAGGAGAGCATGTTCGCCAGTGTCGTCCACCAGAATGTCAACATGTGGCAAAGGGAAGTCGTCCTTTGGACTCGCCTTGTTCAGATCCCTGAAGTCGATGCAAACCCGAATCCTTCCGTCTTTCTTTGGTACGGGCACAATGTTGGCCACCCAGTCAGAGTATTCAGACACTTTGATGAACCCAGCCTTGAACTGTTTGTCCACTTCTTCTTCGATTTTTAGGGCCCACTCAGGACGCATCCGGCGTAGCTTCTGTTTTACAGGTTTAGCCCCAGGTTTAATGGGTATCCGGTGCTCTGTGATTTCTCTGTCAATCCCAGGCATATCTCTGTAAGACCAGGCGAACACGTCCTTGTATTCGTGGAGGAGGTCAATGAACTGTTGTCTTTCCGAGGGGTCCAGGGTTGTCCCTATCCTAAGTTCTTGAGGTGTATTGTCGGTTCCTACGTAAATAGGCTCGGTTTCCTCAATGATGGGGGTTCTGGTTTCCCGCTTGTCAAGTTCTTTGGCTAAGTGAGGTGGGTAGTCACTCAAGTCAAATTCCTCATAATCATTCAGAATTGCATTGCAGTTAAATTGAGATGAGTCATAAGCAAACTTAGCATTCCTTAAGTTGACACGAGCAAAAAGCTCGGAAAGGACAGACATCTCGTGGTCAGTCAGAGGCGACACGACAGAAGAAGTGGCCCCTGGAGTAGGCTCCAGGTTGTCACCTTTCATGGGAGTAGGGGTGACCCTAGTGGACCCAGCCTCTAAATCAGCCACGACTTTGTGATAAAACAGTAGGAAGGGGACCTTGACTGGGACATCCGGAGTGACGGACTCTAACTCCGACTCAGACTCAGACTCAGATCCTTCTTCACCTCCCTCCTTGAACATAGGGCCTTCTCCAGTTGTTATCTTGAGAACGCGGCCGTGGCGATCGATCAACTTGACGGTTTTCCTCCAGCCCTGGGTAGCCTTCTCCGGGTCAGTATCGGAAATCAAGGCGGTTGGATCGAACTGGTTGTCCTTCAGGGCGATGTTGATAATTTCCTCATAGTCGAGGTGTTTGACGTTATCTTCCCCAAATAGGAGTGTGACAGCTTGTCCGTCAAGGCATGGTGACGGCTTGGACTCAGTTGATGCGGCCGATGTTGTCGGGAATAAAAGTAGCGATCTGGAAGACTTCCACTCCCGGGTATCTAGCCCTGGCCACAGAGTCATAGATTGGCTCCGGAAAGCCGTGGTAGAGCTCAGACTCTCCCTCGGGGACAAAGTATCCGTTGAGAGTAAGGTGGTAGGGACCGAGGATGACTCCGTGCTTCTTGCGTTTTCGGATTAGGAGGTTCATCTCCTGGATGTCTTCATTGGTAGGTTCGTATCCCAGCCCAAAGGGAATGTTGGGGACCTTAGCCTGTTTCAAGGGAGGCAATGAGTCCTTTAGTGGATTGAGCGGCAAACCCGGGAAGTAACCCTGACGCATCATGATATGGTTGACCGTGAGGTTGGTGAACGGGTCAGACTCAAAGGTCGCCGATTCATCAGTTATGGCGTTTACGGCTTGGAAACCCCACATTTCATTGTCGTCCTCCTCAATGGCTTGGGAGGCTATCCCCTTCTCATAACTGCTTTGATTGGGGAAGCGGGAATCGTGATTGTTTTCCCGTTAAAGGGGACCCTGATCTTCTTGTGGAGCGTTGATGTGACCGCCTTGACGGCGTGAATCCAGGGACGTCCCAGGAGCATGTTGAAGCACTCGTCGATGTCGACCACTTGAAAACTGGTTTGTCTTTTTAGTGGCCTGGTTGTGACGGCCAAAGTGACTAGCCCAGCGACCTTGCGACGAGTGCCGTCGTAGGCGCGTACTCCTTGGTTCGTTGGGATTAAATCAGATTCCTTAATACCCAGCATGTGGGAAGTTTTGAGAGGAATGACATTCACGGCGGAACCGTCATCCACGAGCACCATTGGTATATTCTTTTGGAGGCATTGTACGGTGATGTACAGGGCCAGGTTATGATTGGCTCCGAACAGGGGGATATCCTCGTCGGATAAGACGACCGGGTTACTCAAATCAGGGGCGTCTCTCGTCATGTGTGCCACTATTTCTTCTGGGGAAGAGGTGGAGGGCACGATTAATTTTCCCAAGGCCTGCAGCAAGGCCTGTCTATGCTCAAAAGACGTTGCGATCAGCTGCCAAATCGAGATTTCGGCTTTTGCTTTCTGGAGCTGTTTTAGGATTGAGTTCTCGGGAGCCTTTGGTTGACTGTCCACTTTCGGGACGACTTGGTCATTCGTTGTTGGAATGACCGCTGGGTTGCTTGGATTCTGATAGGGACGTCCGGACCGGGTGAGATGTCTGATTTCCTTCGTCCGCTTTTCCTTCCCCGGGATGACATAGACATCCTCAACATCATCCCGCCATATGCCGTTAATTTCAGGGTCTCGAGTATACCTTGGAGGGGTATTCTGTTGGGAAATGTGTCCTCAACAATAGTGCGATCACATGATTTAAATATCATTATTAAATCTCATTTTTAGAATACATGTGGGATGTAATATTTACAGTCAACTGGTCCACATATATCGGTAATGATTGGCTGACTAGAGTTTGACATTACTGTTGTGCGACGGTGGTGATCAGTTGATCCCCTTAGGTCATACCTAAAGGGTAACACTCTTAATGGATTATTTAATTGATCGTATGAAGATACGATTAATTAAATTACTTAAAATTGACGGACGGTTTTTGGAAGTAATATTTACGTGTCTTATTATATTTGATTATAATAAGATACGGTCTAAGTAATCGAATTGTTTTATTACTTAGATGAAATTATTGTTTACGGAAACAATTGATACAGAATGAATAATTTATTATAAATACAAGATATTGTGATTTATAATTGGAAAACCATTTTGGTACAAGTAATTGTGAATTACCATGTTATTTTTATAAATGACATATTTTATTAATATGTTGATTTTTAATTGTTAAAAATACATTTTATATATAAGATGTCTTGTAATGTGTCACATGTGACATATTGACAAAATCACAAATAAAATGGACTCATCCATTTTATGTGAGTGTACCGAAATGGAGGGAGCATGAGGATAAAATTGTGTTGATTATTTATAAGTGGAAAACACAATTATGAATACTACTCATAGCCTTGCATACATAGCCTTCTCTTGGGAAGAAAAGGAGAGCATGCATTGGGCTCTCTCTCCTTCCCTTTTTCGGTTTTCCCATATGAAGATGAGCAAATGTTTTTGCTTATTTGACACACTACATGCAAAAGCTAGTGTGTAATAATTCATTCACAACTTCACCAAAAATTTCTAGTGTAAGAAATTTAATTTCCTCTCTACATTTTAATGAGAAATTAGAGAGATAAAATACTCCAAAAATTCATCTACTCTTGACCGAAATATTCAAGAGGACAAACAATAGTTTTGGGTCAAATTTTAGTAAGATTAATATTCTTCTAGTTCAAATAATATTAGTCTTTAAGAGGTTACCTTGGGTATTCATCTTTGGGAGAGATTCTACCTTTGAATCGTGTTCATCCATAAGGAAAGCTCAAGAACTAAGTAAGGTAGGTGACCTTACTAGTGCCCAAATATCCGAAACATGCAATGTAAGGAACCGATTTCTTCTCTTAACTCTTGATGTTTGCATGCATAAGATCATTTATTTATTTTATGACAAATTAAAATAAAACATATATGAATATGTTAGTATATAGATCTACTTTTCCTTCAATCGGTATCAAGAGCCATGGTTGTTTGCATGCAAATCGGTTAAAAGTTTTTCCGAGTTATAAGAATAACATATAAAACTTGTAAATTGGTGTTATTATGAAATATCACGAAATAAATTCATGCATGTTAAGTTTCTGGTCCTAAAATGTTTTTAGGATATTTTGGTTAATTTATGGATTTTTATTGTTCATATTATACAATAATGGCATTAAAATATGATTTTATGAGTAAAAATGTCATTTTCGTTCTAAAATTAGCTAAACTTCGAATTTTCCAGTGATTTTTGGATATGTTGTCACATATATTATTTTGAGATGACCTGTAAAATTTCATAATTTTTGGACTTCTTATGCTCAAAAAATGTATTTTTTATTATTAAAATCGGATTTAAGTGAAAAATAGGTTAATATGAGATAAATTTCGAATCTGGTCATAGAAATTTATTATGTTGTCACATGCAATCTTACAAGATGTGTGTAAAATAATAGACTATAGTGAAGTCTTTTTACATGATTTATGGATTTTTGAAGAAAAATAGCATGAATAGTGACTTTATTAGTGAAATATTAATAAAACATACTCTATGACTAAGGAAAAACATTATATGTTGCATTTTATTATCATTTTCAGATCTAAAATTGAAAAGTTGATGTATATAATTTTTCACATGTTTTTATGATTATTTTAGTTAAAACCGATAAAACGCAACATTGTTTTTTCCGGATAAATTTAGAAATTTTTAACCTAATTTTTTGAACATTATGAGTGTCATGGTATTTTTCCAGAATGTTCATGAGTTTAAATTTCAAATTTTGAATTTATTTCAAATTTTGTGATTTATTTGAAGTTTATAGCATTTTATTATAATTTTAAGTCCATTAATGAACAAATTTTAGTAATATGAGTTAATTATGGTCAAATAATTAGTGAAGACTAAATTTTGAGTCCTAAGAGGTTAGGGTAATTAACTTATGCATAAATATGAATTTATGTAATTTTTGTGATTATAAAATGTTGAATCACGCAAATCCGTAAAAACTGAGTAATATACGATATTGGCTAATTAAAGGCGATTTAGCATAAAATTGGGCATGTTCATACATATTTTAATGCTGCATTTTATTTATGATTGTCATAATTTTATTTTATGTAATTTTTGAATTATGTAATTTTTACTTAGTATGCCCTTAGTTTTAATTGGTATTACCCGAAATGTATGGGAATATCGATTCGGTTGTAATTTATTGTGATCTCGTATCACCATTTTGTAATTTAATAGATTTATTTTATTTTAATTACAAATGTATAATAGGAAATTATGTAATTTGTTATGTAATTTTATTATTTCGGAGTTCTTTGAAGACGGTGTCACTCAAGGAAGACGATACATAAAGACGGTGTTACCTCGAGATGCGTGCCAAGAACCGAAGTTCAAGGGACCAATGGAGTTGGTTTCCAAAAATGTAATAGTTAAATAGTTTTTCTATTTTAGGAAGGCCATACTAGGATTTATTTTTATGCTTTGCATTTTA
This sequence comes from Silene latifolia, assembly GCF_048544455.1. NCBI lineage: Eukaryota > Viridiplantae > Streptophyta > Magnoliopsida > Caryophyllales > Caryophyllaceae > Silene > Silene latifolia. Next base: position 94,485,696 of record NC_133538.1, on the reverse strand, counting down.
TTTATATGTCGCATGCATCGCTAAATCGCCATAACTAAAACATGCATCATCTATTAATCGAGTATATCGACCGTGTCAATTAGAATTATCGTAGTTCACCGCTTTAGTTCACTTAAAACGTGATAGATATAAAATTGACATGACCTCTCGCTAAAACAATCAATTGAGACATAGCCTTACCAAGTAGTAGAAACCATGAAAACCTATTTCGCGAGGGAGTGCACTCGGCCCTTCCGGAGTACAAACCTTGTTACGTAGGGGAAGTGGGTGATAAATGTCTATCCACCGAGTTCATGTTGATGAGGGTTTCATCGGCCATACCGTGCCCAAGTTGATGTGGATTTGGATCATGGATACATTTATTCGAAATTTGGATTGAGCTCAACGGAAGTATTCGCGACCGTAGCCGCATGTGTTCCGGGCTATAGATAAATATTAATGTAATTTTATCGACCAATAGTTCTAGAAATAGAATCGATTAAAGCGTTAATCCACCGAGTTATATTGATGAGGGTTTCATCGGCCCTACCGTGCCCAAGTTAATATGAATTTGGATCTTGGAATCATTTATCATAGTTGGGTAGAGGTCACTATGTAAATGCTATACTTGTTTACATGTATTATTATAACGATAAATGTTTTGTTTTCATTATTCCGTTATCATATTGTTCTATTTCTTCACCACAATTCATATACGATATCATTTCGATTTTTGATTCAAATCTTCATTAAAACATCGTAACTTAAGACAAAATTTGATTTTTCTTCTAAAACCTCAAATGAACCATTGCTAAGGATCTCTTGTAAAGAGTATAGATTAAAGTTATTCGTTATCAAACAGGTTTTTGATTCTTGACTAACACTTCTACTTACAATGGATTATGTTTCATATACTTAATTGAATTAAGTACCTTGAAGCGATAAATTGTTTTGGTAATTAGTTTTGTCAAGAATTCGTAATTGACCAAAATAACGCAACCACTTCAATGAATGTTTTAAGACTAAAACGAACAAATGAAGAGTGAGCTTCATGAATTCAATATTGCTTCTCAAAGTGAAGACTTTGATATAAGTGGGAGCATTCGCTTAAACCGTTAAGATGAGGACGAGGTTCAAGAAGTAAAGATTATAATGGAATTGATACAAGGTAATGTTAAAGGTAAAGTTGTTGAGAATGACGATACTAAACCTATCAATCGCGACCGATAAGTTTCCATTGTCTTAAATGTTAGACACGAGAAAGGAGACTACCCCAAATTATTGAAGAATCAACAAGTTAGTTGTGGGACATCTAATTGGACCTTCTTCTTTAAATGTTTATTTGATTGACATAAAATTTTGCTAGTACTACTTCATCAATATTGGAAACTGGTGGTGGTTTTCATCATTATGTTTGATACATAGGATGATTAGAATATGACGACTAGCAACAATGAAGTCGAGAGATAGAGTCATTGTGTACTAAATCTAGTTTTCGGGTTTGGAGTTGTACTTAATTGTGACTATTAAGTACATAAACTCTAAATAAGAATGCAAACTTGTTAAGATACAAAAGAGGTTTCACTTTTGTGACCCTATACACCACAATTTGATGTATGGCTAGCCCATTATCAAGGTGATTATATTCTAAACTAAACTAGAATGATATATCATGAAGATGATGCAAGACTCAAATTGGTAACCCAAGATTAAACCTTAAATTCTGGAATGATTAACGCAAAGAGTTATCGAATACTCTTGGAACCATTAGATTGTTAATGGTTTATGCGTATCTTGTATTCAAAGCAAGATATCTCGTGCCTTTTGGTTAAAAAGGAGATCGAGGTTGTAAATCATCGATCCAAAATAGGTTGATCATTTTCTTTTACCAACGATTTAAGTTGACGCTAATGTGTTCGCTTAATAAGGTAAATAGAGAAATCTTTGAAGAAGTTCAAAGTTCAAAGAATCATGATTTAATCATGATGGGATTATCAAAGTGAAGACTTTGATATAAGCCAAATGAAATGTGATATAATATCACAAGTTAATCTCTTTTGACACACATTATGGGATAATGTGTGGTTGGATAAGAAATCAAACGCTAATTCGATATGGTTTGAATTTCAATCATGTTACTTTGAGTTACTTGATCCTTTTGGGGATTTTATCATTTTTGTCTAAATTATTTTTCCACTAAATCAAAAACGAATCATATGAGATATGAAACGGTAGGTTACCATGTTTGTAAGTTTACAAAAGAAACAAATGCTCATTTTTCCTTTTCAATTATCACGAGTTCGACGGGTTTGCGGCACGTGAAGCTGTCTTTCTAAAATACAAGGTTATTTCTAGAAGACAGAGTGGGAGAAATTTTATTCAAGAGCCACAAAGAATGTCATGTCGCAAGAAACTGGTCTTTCTTGGCTACATGAGACGTTTTGTGTAAAACGTTGTTTCTTCAAAACCTAGGAGGTTAAAATTCATCACTTGTTGAAAATGATGAATTCATGCTACTTTTAAGAAAGTAAAGAGCTTATAACTTACAAAAGAGATCATTTGATTCAAGTTGATTACTTCTAGAAAGAAATGAACATATGACTTACATAAGAGTGATTAAGTCACAACTCAATACAAGGCTTAGAGCCATGAGAATCCGAAATAAAAGGCTTGATTAGTGACAAAGGGTTTTGCACTAATAAAGACAGATTTCAAGGTTTGATTGGTTGTAAAGGGATTTTCACCAGTTGAGATGCTTAAGTCTATTTGGATCTTCTTAGGGATTGTGTTTCATTATTATGAAATACATAGCGAGTGAATCTAAAACCCACTTCTTCAATTAGAAGGAATGTATTCAATACATGTCTCGAGTTTAGTAGATTCTTGCAATCCTAAGATAATGTGAAACTTAAGAGAGAATCTTCAGTAGGACATCAATGAGTTGGAATCAATGTTTTGATCATGTTATAAAACTTTTCTCGATAAGTCGAGAAGTTGTGTTTATACATGGAGTTTAGTGGGAGTTACGGAAATTTTAATAGTCTTATATGTGGATGACATATTGATCATTGGAAATGATTTAAGACTTTTGGAGTATTATAATACATCTTGAATATCCGGATTTATGTAGATAAATCCACGTGATATTAGTGTCAATAAGAAGTCTTATGTAGATAAGATTCATGACTAGTTCAATTAAATTGAACATATTTGATTGATTCCATTTGCTTTCGCTGCCAAATCAATTAAATAGAAAATGATGTATAACACTTCATATACTTGGAGTATGATGAATTGTTTTTCAAAATCGAATTTAAGTAATCTTTACCAAGTAAGCTATAAAGATTACCCTTAAGTGCTTGCAGAAGCATTAAGGAAGTAAAGCAAAGTGTTTATGATGCAATTTTATGTAAGGGTGTTACAGAAGTGACAATTGACAATTGAGATTGCACATGGTTTCTGACAAAACCATAATCAAAACACATTAGGATGGTTAAGATACCATTGTGGCTATGTTAATTAAGAAGTAGATTTTCTAGCATCGTTCTGGGCAATAAAGAACAATGAGAGATATTTATAACGGAAATTGAGTACACTTGCAATCATGAGATGTGCAAGAGGATGAGTCCCGCATTAATCGTGAAAACAAAGTGGGAGCTATTCTTAGGTTAGAGGACCTATGTCTTGATTGGATATCGACACGTACTCAGAAAGTGTTGTGATGCAAATGTATACATTACAAAGGAAAACGAGTATGTAGTAAGGTTGAGTAAGGTACAAGAAGTTGATAAAACCTACTAACCAAAGCCTTCTCAAAGGCTAAACATGATGAGTCATGTCATTTTAATTGAATTGAAATGAACAACTACATAAAAGATCAAATTAGATTATAAAACATGAAATAGTAATCAGGCATTGACTATTCATATGTGATAATCGCATTTGTCGTTCGAGTTTTTTCTTTAAAACTCTTTTATTATACTTTGTTACATCCAAACGGGTTGTAGAGACAACATTGAACCCCGTTAAAGTGAACACGGATTAGCATTGTATTCGCCCATAGTCACTTATATGAGGTGACATCTCGAAGTGACTAGAGTGTGATGCGATTGATGGCAAGTTCAAGTGCCATAGAGTCATGTGGGATGACTAGTCGATCACATAGGTAGACTGTTAGGAACATTTTGTCGGGCCTTATGACCGCTTATAGAGTTCTGGCAATTTATATAGCCTGGTCGTGGCGAGAGCTGCTATAGTATTCTAATGAGTCGATTCTTTTGACTAAAGACTGTTCGCCTAAGATGGCACAGTTTCATATTAACTTTGATTTGTGTTACTACGACCTTCGTAAATGGGGTCAAATGGGCATATTTTGGGTTATGATGGCTGTGGCTAGTCGAAGGGAATAAGTGCGATAGGAATTGTCCACCCCCTTGTCAGGGTTAAAACAATATCTCAGGGCCACTCGAGGAGTAATGAACTGGAAATGCGTGGCCACGCTCGGAAGGTATCTATGATAGATAAATCCGGTCAATCAGTTATTCTCCAGATCGAGGAAACCACTCTCGATATGATCACTTGCAAGTACGACCCGAAAGACACCTTGCATTGAGTGGGAGATAGTAATAGGACAAGAGAATTGGTGACGCAAACTTGTCGAGGACAAGTGGGAGATTGTTGGGAAATGTGTCCTCAACAATAGTGCGATCACATGATTTAAATATCATTATTAAATCTCATTTTTAGAATACATGTGGGATGTAATATTTACAGTCAACTGGTCCACATATATCGGTAATGATTGGCTGACTAGAGTTTGACATTACTGTCGTGCGACGGTGGTGATCAGTTGATCCCCTTAGGTCATACCTAAAGGGTAACACTCTTAATTGATTATTTAATTGATCGTATGATGATACGAGTTAATTAAATTACTTAAAATTGACGGACGATTTTTGGAAGTAATATTTACGTGTCTTATTATATTTGATTATAATAAGATACGGTCTAAGTAATCGAATTGTTTTATTACTTAGATGAAATTATTGTTTACGGAAACAATTGATACAGAATGAATAATTTATTATAAATACAAGATATTGTGATTTATAATTGGAAAACCATTTTGGTACAAGTAATTGTGAATTACCATGTTATTTTTATAAATGACATATTTTATTAATATGTTGATTTTTAATTGTTAAAAACACATTTTATATATAAGATGTCTTGTAATGTGTCACATGTGACAGATTGACAAAATCACAAATAAAATGGACTCATCCATTTTATGTGAGTGTACCGAAATGGAGGGAGCATGAGGATAAAATTGTGTTGATTATTTAAAGTGGAAAACACAATTATGAATACTACTCATAGCCTTGCATACATAGCCTTCTCTTGGGAAGAAAAGGAGAGCATGCATTGGACTCTCTCTCCTTCCCTTTTTCGGTTTTCCCATATGAAGATGAGCAAATGTTTTTGCTTATTTGACACACTAACACACTACATGCAAAAGCTAGTGTCTAATAATTCATTCACAACTTCACCAAAAATTTCTAGTGTAAGAAATTTAATTTCCTCTCTACATTTTAATGAGAATTTAGAGAGATAAAATACTCCAAAAATTCATCTACTCTTGACCGAAATATTCAAGAGGAAAAACAATAGTTTTGGGTCAAATTTTAGTAAGATTAATATTCTTCTAGTGCAAATAATATTAGTCTTTAAGAGGTTACCTTGGGTATTCATCTTTGGGAGAGATTCTACCTTTGAATCTTGTTCATCCATAAGGAAAGCTCAAGAACTAAGTAAGGTAGGTGATCTTACTAGTGCCCAAATATCCGAAACATGCAATGTAAGGAACCGATTTCTTCTCTTAACTCTTGATGTTTGCATGCATAAGATCATTTATTTATTTTCTGACAAATTCAAATAAAACATATATGAATATGTTAGTATATAGATCTACTTTTCCTTCATATTCCTCGGTGGGTAGTTCTTGTGAAGGATATTTTTGTGAGAGCGATTTTTATGGGGGTAGTTATTTTTAGGGTGATTATTTTGAGGGTGATTATTTTGAAGGTGGTTATTTTGAAGATGGTTATATTGAAGGTGATTTTCGTGAGGTCTATGCCAGAATGGTCGCGGGAGCATCCCATCCTGGGGCGGGTAGTTTTGAATGCTTGGGGAATTCTCCCTCGGACGCGGTGTTGGCGGATTGAAGATGAGTCGACGGTAGGCGTCGTCAAGTCGGGTGATTCTCTCAGAGAGGCTGGCTATGGCCTCTTCAACTTGCTGAAACATAGTGAGCATGGTGGCAGCACTAAACACAAATACTTCGTCTGAAGGATCCTTTTCCAGAACATTCACCTCGTCGTTAATCGGCAAGATGAGATGAGAGCAGTCTAGGGTCGGCTCATCGTCAGAGATGGCGTTAATTCCCAGGGGATTCGTTTTGTTGTTCGGCTTAGTTGGTTGGGGTATAGGCAAATCTCCCTTCTCAATCATGTCTTGAATGAGGTGCTTGAGTTTGAAACAATTTTCGGTATCATGCCCTTTCCCTTGATGATACTGGCAGTAGGCGCTGCGGTTCCAAAATCGGGACTTCTTGGCGTCGGCCGGGTCCGGGGTGGCCCGATCGGTTGTAACTTCCCTTGGTCCATGAGCATTTTCAGGGCACTTGCATAAGTCGACCCTATGTTGGTGAACACTCTCTGGGGGCGTTCAGTTTTCTTAGCAGATGGTTCGACGAGGTTAACCTCATCAATCTTGTTTGTCGGACCGTAAGGGCGAGATCCGGTTGAGGTGGATCCTTGATAACCCCCGCCAGTGGTCTTTGCTAAGACACCCTTTCGGAGGTCGCCCTCAATACGTGTCCCTTAATCTGCAGATCTTGAAAAGTTTTGATATTCTCGATACCTCGAGGTTGGCATAAACCGGGCGGAGGTTGTTGACAAATTTTTCCACCAGAGTTGACTCACTTGGCTTACTGACCAACTGAGTACTCACCCTCCTCCAACAGGTTAGGAACTCAGTGAATCCTTCCTTGTCGTCTTGGGTTAGCACCTCGAGAGTACGGGTGTTGGCCTGGATCTCGACATTGTGGGCATACTGCTTGGCAAACTCAACTGCGATCTCATCCCAAGTGGTAAGGTTTTTCGGGTCTAAGGAGTAGTACCATTGGCGAGGAATCGGCTCCAAAGAGGATGGGAAGATCCTGGTAAAAAGCTCATGTTTGACCCCCTTAATGACCATGTAGTCTTTGAAAGCACGGATGTGGTTGAGTGGGTCCTCCACTCCCTTGAACTTAGGCACATCAGTCAGGGTGAAGTTGTCAGGTAACTGGTCCCCAAAAGGCTCGAACCTTCGGTTGTTTTCAAGATGGATGTTGTTACCCCGGGCTAGGAGCTGTTCTTCCAAAAGTTTCAGCCTCTTCTCAGTTTCAGTCAGAGGTAGGGTATTATGTTCCCCAATTTCCTTGTTCTCCAGGGCGTCGATACGGGTCTCGACGCGGTCCAGGGTGACCTTAAGAGCGGTAAGTAGGCTGGCCAGCTGATCAGTTGTGACATCTCTGTTGTTATCATTGTTGTTGTGGTTGACAGACGAAGTTGAAGACGGGGCCATGGCTCTGAGGCAGAAAAACGGCTCACATTACAACTCAATCTGACACGGCTCCAAGACTGGACGCAGACAACACAGAGGACGAGACGAAGATCAACTCAACAAGACGGGGCGACCGTGTGTGGTCCCTCGGTGCTGACTAGATTTATGACGTGACGGTGTTTGACCGAACCTTTGACACGAGTCCAATCATGACGGCGTGACGTCATTGGACGGGTCTCGTGGTGAGACGACTCATAAGTAAAGACCCACAAGTACGTTTGCTTTGACTCGATAGACACGAGGCGGAATTGGAATGGTGGAATGAAGTTTTCGAAAATAGGAATTTCCAAAAAGATTCATTTGTTGCTTTAATGGGCGGCTTCCGAAGATAGAAATCTCCGCAAGTCGGTCAGTTGAAAAGGGTTGTCTTAAGTTTATTTGCAAAAGACGGTTTGAGTTTGAGTCGGCTCGGAAAACAGTGTGTTGCTTCCCAAGACGGTTTTGAAATTCAAAATTGTATGTTTTGAAAATCGAGTTTGAAATGTTTGAAAAGGTCTCGGGGACGGTGCATGGTCCTCGGGATCCGAAAGTGTCTCGAGAAAAGGGTGTGTGCCTTTCTCGGGTTTTGAAAGAGCCATTGTCGGCGCGAAACGGGTTAAAATCCGTGTCTAGACGCGGCGATTATAACGGCGTGAAAAGGTGATTTGAAATGGTTATACAAAACCGGGTTTGAAAATCGTCATTACGACGGCCTAGAAAGGCGTGTTGAAATGGTTATACAAAACCGGGTTTGAAAATCGTCATTACGACGGCCTAGAAAGGCTTGTTGAAATGGTTATACAAAACTGGGTTTGAAAATCGTCATTCCGACAGCCTAGAAAGACGTGCTGAAATGGTTATACAAAACCGGGTTTGAAAATCGTCATTACGACGGCCTAGAACGGCGTGTTGAAATGGTTATACAAAACCGGGTTTGAAAATCGTCATTACGACGGCCTAGAAAGGCGTGTTGAAATGGTTATACAAAACCGGGTTTGAAAATAGTTATTACGACGGCCTAGAAAGGCGTGTTGAAATGGTTATACAAAACCGGGTTTGAAAATCGTCATTACGACGGCCTAGAAAGGCATGCATCGGTCGGCAAAAGACCGAGGTTTGAAATGGCTATTATAACGGCGCAAAGAGGGTGTTTTTGAAAGTTTGAAAATGACAGGGAAGGACTTATGATCAGATAGCACATAAGCACTCACAGTTCATTATATTATGCATTATGCTGACACGGGTTTTGGCTTAAAAGGGTGGGTTACACACCAAGAAATCAAACCCCGATTTGCGAGAGGGATACCAATCCAAACAAAATGGGTAAGGAGGGTGCCCTAGCCTCGTGCTCGAAAGTTATGAAAGCTCTTTGACGAAACAGAAATGTGTAACGTCAATGGTATGCTTGACTCAATCGGGATTCGAAACGCGGGTATGAGAAAACTCACGCCGACGAGACGAGCCAATTGGTCGAAAAGGGTTAGGTTGTGGGCCCGGACTAGGAAACCCGACCGTGATCGTAATATCAATTAATCTATTCCAACCAAGTCCTCGTTCGAGTCTCACCATCTAGGGATCACAAAGACGTAAGTGTCCTAGTTTTCCCCAGCGGAGTCGCCAATCTGTGGACATGGCCCACCTGCGTATGCCCAGCTGATCTGTGGACAATGGCAGCGGTCTTTTTTGAAAGCCACGCTCGGCGGCGTAAAGGTGCTTTTGACCGGGTCGTTTTGGATCGGTCGGTTTCATCTCTGTAAGGGTCTCGAAACGATTAGATATGTTCGGAGTCGCCACCAAGCATTTGTAGGATGCCTGGAACCCGTTCGAATTCCACTTTATACCTCGGTCAAATCGAAGCACAAAGCAGCGTTTGACATAGGTACTAAAGATAAGGAAATCGTCCCTCTTTTGCATCCTATCTCTAGAATGACTCTCGTACGCCCTGGATAAGGTCGTCCACTATCCAAATTTTCTGAGTAAGAGGTGAAGGTACGTATTGGGAAGCCCTTTAATCGGACACTCAATCCCGCCGCGTTTAGCGCCTCACCGATCGATCTTGGTTGGTTGAATGCAAAAGTTGATAAAACGGTTTAAATGCATGAATGCGCATCCAATGATTTAAACCTAACATGTGAGAGCTTTCTAAGTCGGTTGATTTAATCCCAGTATCAAGTATAAGATGTCGAGTTGGATTAATGGTTTATTTGCATGCAAGGCGAAAATTAAACATCCATTTACCGTATTAGGTTTAGGGTGCATAACATGATCCATTTGTCTTAGTAAGGCATTTTGCAAATATGGTTTTGAATAATCGAATAGTCATCTGATCCATCCTATATCCGGGCTAACCGGAGTCGGGATCGTCCTAGACTAATGCTGGAAGGGAACAGGCCCTGTACCAGACGGCTATAAGATGCGCGAGCCAGCCGGCGGTGTAAGGGACCTTCCTCTGGTTTTGAAAATGAGAAATAGGGAGCCTGTTTAGGCGCGGGTTAGCCCACGGTTTATGTGCCGTGTTCTGACCTTTTAGAAAATGTTATAAAACGTGTTGAAAATGGGTATTTGAACCCTGTTTGATTTGAAAGGGTCGTTTAGACCGCATTTGTTGATTTGAAGAACTAGACTCGAATAATCATCATTATTTGATAATATTCGGCGTCGGGTTCGATTTGACAAACTTAACATGAATAGTTTTAAAAATGATGATGGACTAATTGTTTTAAGTCCATTTGAATGTAACTAGTCGGTACTCATCATCGCACCCGGGTTAAAATCCGGCATGGTATGTAGAACCAAAGATGACTTTGTGTTGGTGACTAATATGTTTGTTTGAAAAATGTGAAGAAATGAAATAAAAGGCTTTAAAATACCTTCTAAATGTCATTAACCAAATATTATCACCGAAACACGAATTTAACCGTCATGGTATGAAGAACCAAGGGTGAAAAATGCTTTATGGTTAAAACATGTGAAATGAAACAAAAAGGTTTCGAAAATACTTGAAATGGTGAAAACCGATTACAAATATGAAAAATGGATTAAGGGAAATGACGCGAACAAACACGGTTGATTTCTGGTCTGAGTACCCCATTTAGGCGCGAGCTAGTTGGCGACCTAAGGGGCTTCTGCTTCAGACCAAAAATCATTTTTGGCTCGTTTATTCCATGTTTTGGTTCATGTTATGCATGTTTTAGCATGTTAGAGTCATGAAACAAATGAAAACATAATAAAAGAGGATTTTTACACCCTCATACTTACATGTTTGGTTATGGCGAGTGACCGACGTAAATGTAACAACTCGTTTGATCGGAAAAAACACGGTTTAAAATCGTCTTGGTAAGTAAAAGAGTGTTTTAAAAGATTAGCGATGGTGTAGTGGTCGAAGTGGCCGGTCAAGTGGTTTAATGCACGATGACGGTACCAAACAATGTGTAAGGCTTGTGTTTACGATCGGTAGGTCGTAAATACGCGTCGGATTGTGACTTTAGAAGTCGAGTCGAGAATTTTAAGGGGGAAAAGAGGGGGCAGACACTCGCGTAACTCTCAAATGGGTGGCATTTGAGGGGTATTTATAGGAGAATGAGTGGTTGTGTGAGTTTTGAACGACGTGGCCACCTGGGCTGCTTAAAGAGGCGCGAGCCACGTCGCGGGTCTTCGAGCTGTGTTGTCGCTTTCACAAAAAAAACGCAATCATGATTTGTTCTGTTCTAGGATTTGTAGTCATATGTTTGGTACTTGACCATTTATAAATCCGGGAAATCTTAGCATAGAAGGTTTGAAATGTTTGTTTTTTGTGTTTGACTCGGTTTGACTCGTTGTTGGAGTCGGGATTTGAATTTTTGAGTCGGTTTTTGGTCTGGTGTCGGTTTTGACTCTAGTTAGTGTCATTGCAACCCCGTCGTTGTGCATTAAACACTCCAGGTATTTTTGAAATGTTTTGAAATTTTTTATTTTCGAAATCGATTTATGTTTTCCAACGTAAAGTTGTACACAAACTGTCGATCAAACGCCGCGATTCCAAAACATGTTGTAGTCCGATAATGATCGGGTGTTTGTTGGAGTCTCAGCAGATACCGGGTATCTACACTGGGTCGCATGTAGGTGGATAGTTAGCTTGGTCTTTCGCGAGTGTCAATTGCGCGACTTGTTCTCTTAACTCCACGATAACTGTTTCATTCTTGCTGCATTTCTCCCCAAACTGTTGTGTTAAGTTCACAATCAAGGATTTCAGTTCGACAATTTCCCCGTTTGTAGAAGGGGGGTTTGGCTGCGGCATTGGCGTGGAAGGAGTAGAAACATTTGTCATTTCTTCATATAATTGAGAAAAAAGAACTGCTTGCTTGTATTTCTGATAAGCAAGGACGCGCTCGATTCTCGCCATACAATCAATGTGGTCATGCCCCTCCCTGCCGCATCTACCGCATATCTCCACATGCTCAGTAATTGCACAAACTTGTGCACTCTCACCCATAATCTCCGTAATCTACACATTACCTAGACTTTTGCTAGGACTCTCCACTTCAGCTCCTGCCAACTCGTTAACTTACCCACTTCCTCGGGGAATTCTATATTCGGCAACATGGATAGCCATCTCCTCAATAAGACGCCACCCTTGATCATCCTCCACGTTTTTCGTGAAGCTCCCCTTAGCTACACTATAAATGATAGCTCTCTGGTTTCGATATAACCCATTGTAAAACTGGGTACATAGGAACCAACGCTTGAAACCGTGATGAGGCACAGAACGGACGAGCTTCTTGAACCTAGTCCAAGCCCCATCCAAGTCTTCGGTGGGCAATTGCTCAAATGAAGTAATATGAGCTCTCAACGCATTAGTGCGCTGTGGTGGAAAGTATCGCCTGTAAAAGGCCAAAGCAAGAGAACTCCAGTCGGTTACCCCGGCTGCTTCCCTATCTAAATCCCTCAACCATTCCCGGGCATCATCAGCTAAAGAAAAGGGAAAAAGAACTTCCATAACTTTGTCCTGTGTCACCCCAGCAGCGAAAGGAATGGTAGAGCAATACTCTGTAAATAGCTCTATATGCCTGCATGGATCTTCTTCAAGTACCCCTTAAAGAGATTTCTCTCGACCAGCTGTATGTAGGATGGATGGATTCCAAAGGTTCCCGATTCAGTAGTGGGTAGTAAGAAACCTTTTGGAAGGGAATCCACCGTTGGCTTTGAATGACTGGCTATATTAGGCATCCTGGCAAATAGAGTTTACAAAGGAGAGCAGGTACAATAATGTTCTCTTATAGAACAGATAACCTGCAAACTAATAAAAAACTTTTCAAAAATGAGATCAGTCTCAAGGAAAAATTTCCTTGAGACGAAAGACAAACTTAAATAAAGCAACAAAATTGCGCCACCTCCCTGGCGATGGTGCCAAAATTTGACAGGGCAGTCGTATACCTATCAAAAATAACCAACTGGCTCTAACTAATATAGCTATGGAAGTCGGGTCGATCTCCACAGAGAGATGGGAAAATGTCAGCTTTGTCTAAGTTCGTCACGGTAACCAATTTGGGGGTTTTAATTGGGTTGTTCTAAACTAATGAGAATGATAAAGAAGAAAAGGCAAGAGAATAAAGATTAAGCAAATAAAGGTGAAACAGCTAAGACAGTCGGTTCAGCTTGATCATTCAGTCAAGCAATCTAGGTCTCAGGTCAATGCAAGTATGGACAAAGGAGCAGTGAATATCTCCTTCCGGTCTCAATTCGCCCTCACTATGGTGCCCTAATGTTCGCTACGAGTCTCACCCTTTCCAACCTTCCGGTCTAGGTCAAGGTTTACTACGATAAAATGACTAATTACGTAGACTCAATTAGACAACAACAATTAATTGCAGCGATTAACAACAGAGACCACACAAGCACAAAACCTAATATGGCAATTATTATTCCTTCATAATCATGGATTCCCTAGTCTTAGCAAGAGGGAATTAGCTACACATCATTATCGAGTCAACAATAACAATACATAGATAAAAAGAATTAAACATGATAGCAACGAAATTAGAGCGATTAAATAAAGCAATAACAATAGCAATAAGAGAAGGAAAGAATTAAAATAACAATTATGATTAAGAAATAAAAGGAGATAATAATACCGATTATGAATTCCGAATCCAAGTTCTAGAGTAGAAAAGTGTAGAGGAAAGAGAAGCAGTGGAAAAGATGAAGTAGAGGTAAGTCAGGAAGAGTTACGCAGTCTACTCCCCTTAGTAGCACACGCAAATCTTCCTCTTAAACCTAATCCAAAGCCTAATTACAAAAGCCCATACAAAAATAGGCGGAAAAAATACAAATACAAGGCAAACCACTCGATCAAGTGGAATAAAACCGCTCGATCGAGTAACTAAACAACAAACCCTTCGATCGAGTTGAAATAAACCACTCGATCGAGTAATTCCTTATAATACCTTCTCGATCGAGTAATATAAATGCTCGATCATGTGATCTTCATGATATAAAGCATTCGATCGACTGGAAAAGTAATCGATCGAGCTATTTTGGCACGTTCGGCATTATGACACCTTCCGAAATAGGCTCACCCGTCTTGAAAGTGATAAAATCAAAGCTCCGATTCCTTGTTCTCCATAAATGTATGCAAAAAGGGATCAGTTTGGGCTCGATTTATTTCCTCTTCGGTCTATACCTGCAATTTACACAAGACAAACCAAATTAGACTATTCGGGGGTATTTGTAGCTAAATGCCATATAAAATAGTACAGAAATGCGTGTAAAAATGAGGTAAAAACCTTATATAAAATACACGCATCAGCTGTCGCTTCGGATTTTCCATGTTCCGGACACTTGATTGATGATGAGCGAGGAATCACCATGGACCCACAATCTTTTGATGCCAAGTGTTTAGCTGCTTGTAGGCCGAAGAGGCGTGCTTCGTATTCGGCCGCGTTGTTGGTGACGGAAAAGTCTAGCTTGACCGAGATCGGAACGTGTCCTCCTTCGGGTAATATCAAAATAATTCCTACTCCAAAGCCTCTCAGGTTTGATGTACCGTCAAATATTAGGTCCCATACGTCGGCGTCGGCACAAAGGATGTCTTCGCCAAGGAGTGACCATGCGTTGGTCGTTAAATCCTCGTTGACGGGGTTTTCTACTAGGAAATGGGCGACAACCCTTCCCTTGATGACCTTGAGGGGCACCAATTTTTGGTCGAACTCAGATAGCATGAGTGTTCAACTGGATATACTTCTGTTCAATACCGGCTTTTTAAAGATGTACTTAATGGGGTCCATCTTGGAGTAGATGTGCAGCGTGTGGCTGAGCATGTAGTGTTGCAGCTTCTTTAAGGATCATACCAAAGCGAGGCATGTCTTCTCCAATTAGGTGTAGTAGATGGCTCGTTCTTCGCCATTGACTATCTGTGCTAGCATTGCCCCTATGGTCGTGTCGGTGACGATCAGGTACAGAGATATGGGTGTTCACTGCTGTGGCGGCATAAGGACGGAAGGTTTGGCTAGGATTTCCTTTATCACGTCGAAGGCCTTTTGGCAATCATCCTCCCAATCGGTGTGATCGGTGATGTGGAGCTTTTTGAAGATGGGCTCTCAAATCATGGTGAGTTTGGCTATGAAGCGGCTGATGTATTGAACTTGACCCAGAAATCCCCGAATCTCCTTCTCGTTCTTAGGCCGAGGCATCTGCTGGAGAGTTTTGATTTTTGTTGGATCAATTTCGATGCCTCTTTTGCTGACGACGTGTCTTAGTAGTTTTCCGGAGGTGAGCCCAAATGCACACTTCTGAGGATTTAGCCTCATGTTGTATTTCAGAAAACGGGTGAATAATTTTCGAAGGGCGCCGATGTGGCCGTATCGTTCTTTTGATTTAACGATCATGTCATCGATGTATACCTTCACTTCCTTATGCATCATGTCGTGTAGGAGAGTGGTGGCGGTTCTTTGATAGGTTTCTCCAGTGTTGATTAGACCGAAGGGCATGACAGTGTAACATTATGTGCCCCACTGTGTAGTGAAGGCATTTTTGTGCATATCATCCTTGTTTTAGCAAGATTTTCCCTGGAAGGATCCGGCTTAATTATTAAGTGATAAGGGTATCTAGTTCTATAATTTAGGAATGAAAATATAAATGAAAGATAGATGGAAATTAGATATAAATAATGTTGTTGTATTTCTTTGGTAGGCTGATTACAAGTTTGGTGTGTAAACTTAAATGCTTAGAGAAAAATAGGAAGAAAACTGTATATCAATCATGAATAATTAGTCCCCCTTTACAATTTCTAGACAATGCTATTTATAATCTTCAAATACTAACGGTGGATGCTGCTCAATGTTCCTCTTGGCCGTTGGCAGCTGCTAGCTGAAAAATAGGGCACATTCCCAATTTATCCGCTAGACTTAGTCTTCCTCAACAAACATTAGCTTGTTCTCTTTTGCACGATCTGGTACGTGAGAATAAAATGTTCTTGGAGTTGGACTTGGTCTTCCATGAAAATAGGACATGAGTATTTTCCTTTTATATAGCCATTATGTTGCTTGACAATTCAGTCCGGCCTGCTTAGGAACTCTGCTAGGCCATTCCATGCTTTCCTTTCTTACCATCAGGTCTTTCTTCCAAGGTTTAGTAGCATACCTACCCTGTAATATTCTTTACCTGTCAAACAATAGTCAGATTTTTCCGATCCTTGGTTGCCCCAGTCAGCCTAATTATGCCAGGCTAGACTAAGGTCAGTCCAGGCTAATTTGGGCTTAACAATTGCCCCTTGACATTTCATCCATGCTGTGTCCGGTCAGGGGTGAGATGTCAATTTACCGGGCTTAAAAATAAAAAGAATCATAGTTATTTAATGACTCTTAGACTTCTAGTGACCGTTAAACACTATAACGGCTAGCTTGGTGATGTCATGCTGACAGTTTTGCAATTTCTAGGGTTTTTAAACCGTTGTACCACTCCTATAAATACGTTGTTGAGGATGAGTTCAACATTTACCAAAATTCTTCTATCTTATTTGCTATATTCTCTCTAAGGATTCTTCCCTAATTTCTCAAAAATAAACCCTAATTTATTTCCTGCAACTCCTCATAGAACTTCTCCAATTTCTATAAACACATTTATTTCAAGAAATATTACAGAATACGGGAGCCAAAAAACGTCTTGCTTCTCAGAAGGCTGCGGTTGGTCCTGATCCGACAGAAACTCATGAAGAGGAGGTAGTTGAGATTGATCCTCCTGCTCGTGCTATAGATTTCAAGTACCAAGATTCTATTTTTTCTGCTCTCCGGTCACTTGAGTCTACTTTGTCTGAAGAGAACCTGTTAAAAACAAATTATGATGGAATTTTGAGAGAGAAAAAGTTGATCCCTGATTCAGCTGAGGTCTAGATTCCTGAATCTTGTCCTGTCAGGGCCAATTGGACGTCACCAGGCTGGTTTTGTATCTATGAATGGGCCTTCAATGCTGGTTGTAAGTTTCCCTTTACTCCTTTAATGATTTATACCATCCGGGCCATGGAAGTATCTCCATTCCAGATTATGCAATGGTTTGGAAACTTGTCCCTTCTATTGAGAATTTATGTGCCAAGCATAATCTTATAATTACTGTCAATGATATCAAGGCAGTGTATCATCTGAAAAATCATTCTACTGGTCGTTTTAATTTACGGATTAGATCTAAGATGTCTTCATTAATCACCAACCTGGATTCGGCTGATGATAAAGGCTGGGCAAAAACTTACATGTTTGTCCGGACTGAGAGTCTGGGTTCTGGCCTGGACTATTTAAGATATCCTCCCTTGGAGAGTGGTAAGTGTCCTGCACTTATTAATTTTTACATATTTTATTTTGCACATATTTGAAGTATTTAAATTTTACCTGAGTACTTTGGGGATGTTTGCAGCTCCTGATTGGAATTTTGATCCTCTTGATGAGGAGTCTATCGCGAGGATAGAGGCTTTCCTGGCTCTTCCTGAGGAAGAGAGGACTTGGCCCGGTAGTTTGGGTAGAGATTTGCTGCCCCGGTATATGAGGCCTAAGCTAAGTGTTATTAAGGCGCCTAAAGGCAAGCTTACCTCTTCTGCTCTTTCCTGTACGTCCTCTTTGTATTCTTATGCTGATGATTTTCTTTCTCATATCCGTTTCCTGTCGTTTATACGTGTTTCTTTTGTCTATCCAGTATATAGATCTTCTGCTAGACTAGCTAGCTTTAGTGCTACTTATTTGAAGGCTGGGGTTGCCAAAATTTCTGAGCAGTCTTGGAGCTAGGAGGCTACTGGTAGTGGAAGTGATAAGACTCTCAACATTCTAGTCTCTGATGCTCAAGTTCATAAAGAGCCGCCTCAGCTTGTGTCTCCTAAAGTCGTACAGGCTGCCAAAAGGAGAAAAGAGGCTGTTATTACTGAAGAGGCGGAGGAAGAGGAGGAACCTATTCAAGCCCAGCCGATTAGGAGCATTAGGGGAGTGTCTGCTCAGTTTGGCGATATGGAAGCTGCACGGACACAGAGAGATGATTTTTATGCCAACATGAGTAGTCAACTGTTATCTGGTGATGTTGTTGAGTCTTCTACCAAGGTTGTGGCGCTCCTGTCCTCTCTTATGGTGAATGCTGCTGCTCTTACCTCCCAAGCCAAGGAGGTTGGTTATAATGGATTTTTTTTTGTATTGACTTTTGCTTTAGGTTTGGTCAATAAGTTTCACTTTTTCCTCTTCAGGGTTTGGATGCTGGGTTGATCAGTGCTTGCCAGCTTAAGGATGCCCGGGCCAATATTAGCGGCTTGGAGGAGAAGTTGGACAGGGTTAACCATGAGTTGCATTTGTCCAGGGGTAATGAGTCAGTACTTCAGTCCCAGCTTGTATCAGCCAGGGTGGCATCTAAGGCTGCTCAGGCTTGTGAGGTGGCAGCAAAAAATGCGGAGAAGGCGGTTAAGAAAGAGCTCAAAGTTGTAAGAGGGCAGCTTGAAGCTGTAAAAAGAGAGTTGGTTGCTCAGAAACAGGCTATGCAAGATCAGTTGAAGAAAAATGAAGATCTTGGTGCTGAAAAGGAGTTGTTGGAGGCACGGCTTGCTGATGCTTCCCAATATTTATTTGGTATTGGCCGGGTTGATGCTATAAGAGATCCTGAATCTGATAGGGCTAGGTGGGACCCGGATCGGGATGAGACACCTTTGGAAACTAAATATCCTGACTTGGCCAACTTGGGGCAGAAAGAGGAAGTGGATTCTCCTCATACTAAGGAGAAGTCCGCTGATCAGGAAATGGTGGAGGGCTGTGGATTAGTTTATGATTCGAAACCCGTTTAGATCTCTGTTTTTGGTTTGACCCATCCAGGGGGAATGTCCTTGGGATGAATATTTATTACTCTTGAATATTTTGGTAAATAGGTCCCATCCAGGGGGGAAGTCCCTGGATTGAATATTTTGGTGGTTGGTCAGCTATGTCTGATTGACCTTTAAATATTTAGTATTTTGCTTTCTGGTATTTGTGTTTTTGTGTTTTTGAGATGTGTTTGAGTAAGCTCTTCTTGTAGTGTTTGTATTTTATACTGGATCAAGCCAGTTAGTCTACTGGATCAAGCCAGGTTCTTCGCGTTTGATCTGGCCAGGCTCTTGTGCTGGATCTGGCCAGGCTTTTGTGTTATAGGTGGGGTATTTGCCTGTCTGGAGGGCTTATAACCAATGCCTGTCTGGAGGGCTTATGACCCATTTATGACAAGCAAATTAGGGAGAGTATTCCCTAGCCTGTTTACTCAGACTGAGCTCAGTATTTTAAGGCCTGTTTTGAGGATTTTGCAACTGAAAGTTGGGTGTTTTTTGCATATGAGTAGTGTGTATGCTAGTGGAGTGGCCCTCAATCTTAAAAATTTGTTTAAGTAAAGTGTGAACTAGATGAATGCACTGTGTAAGTAAAAAAGTATTCAAAATTCTATTTGGTAAAAGAAAAAGGAGAGAATTTCATATTAACAAATAATCAGGCGTATAACAAGAAGAAACATGTAGGATATTTATTCATATAACGGCAAGTATCATACATGTAATTGCATATCAGGCCAGGCAAAAAGGTAAAGTAAAGGTTTTTACCTGGGCTGAGGAGTGCATTTTATATGTGAAATAATTTTAAGTGTGCAACATTCCAGGCTCTGGGGATCATCTCGCCATCCAGGGTTTGTAGCCTGTAGGCGCCCTGACCGACGATTGAGTCGATCAGGTAGGGACCTTCCCAGGTTGGAGCCAGTTTTCCTGCGTTTTTCTCTTTAGTATTTTGGAAAACTCTTCTGAGAACAAGGTCTCCTATTCTGAATACTCTGGTCTTGACAATCTTATTGTAACTTTTAGCCACTGTTTGCTGGTAGGCTGCCAATATAATGTTGGCTGCATCTCTTAATTCTTCTGTTAAGTCCAGACTCTCCTCCATCAGGGGAACGTTGTCCGCTACTGTGTTCAGGCTACATCTGGCTGATGGAATATCAATCTCTGCTGGAATCACTGCTTCACATCCATAGACCAGGGAGTACGGGGTTTGGCCTGTAGCTATTTTAGGTGTAGTCCGGTCAGCCCAAAGGACCAAGGGGAGTTCTTCAGCCCATCTGCCTTTTCTTCTTTTTAGCTTTTTCTTCAGGCAACTAATTATTACTTTGTTGCTGGATTCTGCCTGCCCGTTGGCTTTTGGATAGCCTGGTGTAGATGTTACCAGGTTAATATTCCATTGTGCGCAGAAATCCGTTGTTCTTTTTCCACGAACTGTGTGCCATTGTCACACACTATTTCTGAAGGTATCCCATATCTACATATGATGTTGTGTTTGATGAATGATATGACATCCTTCTCTTTGACTTGCCTGTATGAATCTGCTTCTATCCATTTGGAGAAGTAGTCAGACATTACTAGCATGAAGACTTTATATCCAGGTGCTTGAGGTAATTTGCCTACTATATCCATGCCCCATTTCATGAACGACCAGGGGGCAGAGATTGAATGTAGTTCCTCAGACGGCTGATGGATGTATGGTTCATGAATTTGATAGGCTTTGCATTTAGAACTGAATTCCAGGCAGTCGGCCCTCAGTGTAGGCAAAAAGTAGCCTGTCCTGAGTACCTTGCTTGCTAGACTTCTGCCACCTTTATGGTTGCCACAGTGTCCTTCGTGGATTTCTGATAGTATTTGTTCAGCTTCTTGTGGTTGCAGGCATCTGAGGTATGGTCCAGCCTGCGATTTCTTAAAAACCACATTGTTAATGATGGTGTATGAAGCAGCTTTGATCTTAAGTGCTCTGGCATCTTGTTTGTTTAAGGGTAGAATTCCCTGTTGGAGCCTATCGTAATTGGGTTTTGTCCATGAGTTAGCAACATATATTGGAAAGGTTTCATCTTGTTTATTTCTTGCGGGTTCCAATAAATGTATGATGGGGATCTTATCAAAATCAGGGGGACACTAGTAGAAAAAACCCCTACGGTGGCGGTCGAAAATAACTTTTTATAGCGGTTTTTAAATGTTTTGGGTGCATCGTTTATCACGGGGTCGTATTTTAGTTTGCATTTTGGTCCCCGTTCCCGCTCCCTATGCTCGAAAAACATGAGTGAGGCGAAGAAATCGTCTCATTTCACAAAGCCAAGTTTATTTGCTTGAGTAGTGGGTCCCACTAGGTTTCATTGTAGTCGGGAAAGACTGTATTTGCCATTGTGGACCTTTGTTGGGTATTGTGGGCAAAATTGGAATTTTTGCCTTTTGTTACGGTCTTATGTCTGACGGAATAAACGCCTGTTTGAGCTTGAATTGAGTCAGTTTGCCTTGAAATGGACCTTATTGGTAGTTTAGGTCGCTTTAAGGCGTGATAAAATCACGTTGCCTTGTTGTGGTCGTATTTTGAATTTTTGACCGGGTTGCGCTCAAATTAGCGTAGAAATTGCCTTTTTGAGCCTGTAGAAAAATACCCCATTATATCGGGAATGTATTTTGATTTGTTGGCGGACCTTGCATGGGTCTTGGGGTGCCGTTTTTTGTTTTGGTTGTTTTGACTCGTCTTTTGCTTGAAAAGAAGGGCGAGTCGTTTTTTTTGTGTTTTTTTTAAACTGTTTTTGTTTGGCTATGCCTGGGCGGGATTGCCCTTGTTTAGCTTTGCAGTTTTTTTTTTTTTTTGGATTTGTCCATTTTACGCCGTCGCAATGCCGAAATTTCGGCTGACGTTCTTTTTTTGCAGGAGAGTGCTCGGGAAAGGCTGGGTCCCTTGCTGCGACCTTTGAGGACCTGTTTGGGACGGAGTCGGTTAGCACTCCGGTTAGTGCACCCGCCACGGTAGTGGAGGACACTTCCGAGGAGGAGGGGCTCCATGAGGAGACTGTTGAGGCTGAGAGGTCCGTTGAGGAGCGTGAAGAGCCCGTTGTTGGGGCTACTGGTGTTGAGAGAGCTCAGACTGGGTCTGAGGCTGGTACCTATGGAAGGAGGGTTTCTACGAGGAGGCGGACTCCTCGGCCGACCAGACGGACGTTACAGAACGTCGCTAGGGTCGTTCAGATGCCTTCCATCCGTCACGTTAATTCTCGTGGTCAGAAGAGACGGAGGGCGGAGACGGTTGAGGATGATGCAGACGTCGCAAGTAGGGAGGCTAGACGGGTTACAGCCCCGTGGGGGCTGAACCTGCGGGCGGCGCCTGCTTGGGCCGAGGGTTTTGACGGTAGCCAGTTGCTGCTTCGACTGGACATGCACATCTCCTACAGTGCTCACGAGGGCTTGGTGAGTCGTGTCACCTAATTGAACTTTCGTCACTTTTGAAGTATCAGACCTGGAGAGGTGTTCTGACGTTGTTTGTTTTTTATTTCAGGAGATCGGCACCATGAGGACTTTCTCGGGTTTCACTACCTGCCTGGGCTTTTACGACGTTCTCCGAGCCGATACGAGGGCGTTGATAGAGAGGTCGGCTTTTAGGCCGTTGGTGGCCGCTTGGCGGGATATTCACAGGTCTTCGATTAGGTCGAACCTGTGTCTGATCCGTGCCTTGTTGGATCGGTACTGGGACACGACGTCGTCGTTCCACATGGAGTTCGGGCAGGTCGGCGTGATCTTAGAGGATTTTGTTATGATATCCGGCCTTCCTTGCGGCGAGACGCCTGTCGAGTTTACAGAGACACCGGAGAGGGTGTCTTCTCCTGCGGTTACTCATCTGGTCGGTACTGCTCTGCCTGAGCCTTCCGACATTACTCCGTACCTGATCGCGAGTTCATATGTGACAGACCACTTCAGAGGGAGAGTGGTGGGTCCTGCTCCGGCGTCGTTGGCGAGTCCGGAGGCTGAGGCTAGAGCTGACGCGTAAGAGGCGCCGTTGTGGTTGTGGTACTTCTTGGGTGCCACGTACTTTGGTGACAAGGGTGAGCGCTTGTCGACCAAGGTACTTCCTCTCCTTGCTGACCTTGACACTTTGGGTCAGTTTGACTGGGTTACACCGGCCTTGGCGAGTTTCACCAGGTACTTGCACGCGGCGGTGCGTCCGGAGTCAGTGGGGGACAGTAGTGCCCCTGCCTTGGTTAGTCCCGGCCTCATCTTTGAGGTACGAGCATTTTTTGTAGTTTTGAGTTTGATTTTGATTTTGGCAATTTTTTGGAAAGATTGGTTGATTTGTGTTTGCTGTGTTTGATTACAGGCTTGGTCATATACTTACTTCGTCCCTCTGCGTCCGGGGACTAGAGGTGGTGTCCCTTCGACCTACCCTGCCGTGAGGGGTTGGACGGTGGCTCAGAAGAAGTCGATTAAGTTGACTTACGAGGATTGCAGGCGTCGTGTGAACGCCCTTCGAGTTGTTGACGTAAGTTGCTGTTCTTTACTCCTTCTTTATAGAAATAGATAGAGATAGGATGACTAGGAAGCTTAGGAAGCCCCTAGTCGGTTGAGTAGCTTTGTTTTGAATGCAGTTTATAGGGCGGCCTTCGGAGCACTACACGGAGGTGTCGGCCGCTGTCAGAGAGTGTCTGCGGCTTCGCAGCTCCCAGCGCTTGTACTTGGAGACAGCGATCGAGCCAGTTTGGTACCTGGGCGAGCGTCTAGCTCGTTAGTGCTTTACCGAGACTTTCGTGGTACCAGTCAACTGTTGGAGCTTTTGTCCTCCACAAATTAGTGTGATAACATTAATAAATCTCTTATAGGTTCACAAGGGTATACTTCGTATTTTATCAGTTGATTAACGATTACCTAATAACGGTTGGCTTGCTAGAAATTTTGACGTTATTATCATACTGATGGCGGTGATCAACTGGTCCCTAAAAGTCACACCTAAAGGATGTGTTTGAGAGATGTGATTATGGAAATGTAATCACATTGATGCCTTATATGACTAAACAGTTAGTCAATTTGTTGATGAGACGATTATTTAATGCCGATTAAATAATATTAGCCGAGAATTAATTAATCACAATTCGTAAATTGAATATAATATGTTATATTTAATTAATGTATATAATGTTAGTTTAAACGAATTAAGATGTTAATTCGTAATTAAATGTAATCGGTTATATTTAATTAGCTAATTATAAATATGCGATATTTATAGTTAATGTATATATTATACGATATTGTCATAATTGATTATTACAGACCGGCATTAATATATCGACTGCAAGCTGTTGTATGTAGACTTATTAATACGGAAGAAAAATAAATGGAAATTTATAATAATACACATTATTATACATTTTGGATAACAACTTAAAATAAGGAGATTTTTCTCCTTATTTGTTGTGTGGGTATCTCGGTCAAACCGAGTAAATGGGAAAGAAAAATCCCTCCTTTTCTTCTCTTATTTTTGGTTAATATAAGGAAAAAGGAGGATTCATTTTCTAACCTAATTCTAACCTAGCCTCCTCTCATCAAAGAAAAACACAAAAACCTAAAATTAATCAGTTAATTAGGGATCGATTCTAGCAAGAAGAAAAGAGCATATCTCATATCATCTTGGGTGCAACTAATAGGTTAATATCATTGCGATATTGTTCTTAGGCCGATTTTGCTAGGACCGAAGGTTGATTTCATAATCTCTCTATTTTGTTTATGTAATTTTCATTTATAACTAGTAATCATCTTTATAAATTCGTTATAATCCTTATAATTAAAGAGAAGCATACAGATAATTCCCACAAGTGGTATCAGAGCCAAGGCCACGAATTTTATTTTTGATGATTTTCATAATTTGAATTTAAACAAAGTTTGTTGAATCGAAAAAAATAAAAAAAATAAAAACGGCTGGAAATTTTTTTGTTTTTGCCGAGGAGAATTTTCCCTTCCAACCGGTTTTTTTGTTCTTATTTTTGATGCTATATTTCCATTTTTATTTTTCATATTGTTGTTTTAATCAGTTCAAATAATTATATGAAGAATTGGTAGATGTTTGATTTAATGAAGATTAAGTTAAAATGTAAATGGAATCGTCATGTTGATGATATAAAATTTGTTTTTGCTATATAGTTTTTGGCATATACGGTTAATCATGTTTCATTAATTCATATGCTAATCTTGTTCTAATAGCAACTATAAACGATTTTGTTCATCATAAAGTTTTTGTTTTAGGGCATAATGCCAAATTGAAAAGAAAAATTTGGGGTTGTTTCGTTTTTTTTAGCCGAGAAAAGAATGAAATTTTTTTTCCTGTTTCTGTTACTGTTCACCGTGGGCAGAATTGATAAAAAAAAAAAAATCCCTGTTTTTTTCTTTCGGTTTTTGCTGAAAAGCCGAGAAGAGAAGTTTTTTTTTTCGGTTTTGGGTTGTTTAGCCGTGAGCAGCAAAAGAAAATTATAAAACCCATTTTTGTTTTTTTTTTGCTGTTATGCCGTGTGCATTTTAAAGAAAAAAATTTTCTGCTTTTTTTCTTTTATTGTTGTTTTTGGCCAATAATTATAATTATACATTACTTTTATATTGTATGATTGTATGTTTTGAAACAGTTCAAAATTTTAAGATACCTAGTTATTTTAAAGAAGTTTAAAATAATGTTGGATTAAATTCATATTACAAGTTTAATGTGAATTAAGATTAAAATTAATGTGAGTAATTGAGGAATTGTCACTTAATTTGATCAATTAAATAGGTGGTTTGGGAAATTAATCTACATAATTAAGGAATTATTTCTTGCATGTTTAATTTTATTTAGTTGATGCTTTTCTTTTGTTGAATGAATCGTTGAATGAATTTATTTACGTATTTTTGCAATCGGTTGTAATTTGTAATACCTAGTGTGGCCTTAGTCAAATTATGTTTTCGTAATGATGGAAAATAATTTTTAATGTAATTTGAGATCTCGTATCTCCGTTTGGTTTTCTTTATTTACTACGGTTTTGAAATTAGAATGTAAATAGGTTTATTATGTAATTTTAAATTGTAATTTTTGAGAAGACTAAAGATGGAGATTGGAGCTCACTCCCGCTACATGGATCAAGATGGAACATCAAGACAAGCTTCTCGGGTCCAAGGATGGGTTCCAAAGTTGTATTTATGTTCATTCTGATAGATAGGCCACACTAGGACTTTTTATTTTTTTTTACGTTTTCGTTCCTATTGCTTTTCATTCACATGATAGTTTGTGCATCATATTCCGCCTAAACCAAATCACCTACTTAAATGCATGAAAATTGACTCATAAAGATTGTATATTAGTTTTCATAGACATACAGATGTCACTCAGTATAAGCCATCACCTTAGTTTATTCATTCATGCATGCTAGATATTAGTTCACTTAAAATGAATTCAAATGAAGATGATGGGATCTTCCTCTAAAACGGAAATTGAGACTAGTCTTTATAAGGGCAAACAACTATGAATCCCTTCTTCGTCGGTAGGCATAATATGACCCCTTCTACGTTGGGTAAGTAGTTTGTGTTGACTTAGTTTATCTCAACATTATAGTCCGAAGAGTTTCTCGTGATTATGATGGACTAAAGATAGAATTTGAGTAAATTTATCGACCAAGAATTCTAAAAGAGAATTAGCCAAAAGGTTGGCTTATCAATTTACAGATAATTGAGTCTTGGGATCATTTATATAATTCTTGAGGGAGGTCAATTATATAAATGTTTGAGTCTTCCCTTATAACAGTTCTGCATTAAGACTTAAAATTATAACGATGCATATGCTTATTATTTTTATTCTTCTTTTCGCAGTGTAGAATTCATTTATTTTGATAATCTTTATTACAATAAATGGTGGAAATAACGAAATCCCAATGCCGAGTGCCACACTTGGACGCGAGTCCTGGCCTAAAGTTTTTATGGACAACATGAATCGTTCACACGATCGAAGAATGATGGGTCCAATTTTTGCGGGACGGGAGGCAAAGACTACGGAATGCTACCATTGCTGACGGTAAGCTCAAGTACTTAACTGAGCCAATACCGGTAAACCCAGGCCCCAATGCAGGAGTTAACGAGTCACTTGCTTATAGTGATTTCGTCATGGAAGTGGGTGCGATAAACAACGTACTCATCTTTGCAATGGAAACCAATTTGCAGAGACGCTTCATTGCCCAAGGTGCGAACAAGATTTTCACCACGCTCACTAACGAGTTCTCAAAAGCACCGAGAATCGTTACTTATGAGCATACTTGTCGCTTCTTTAATGCGAAACTCCAAAAGGGCCAACCGGTTAGCCCACACATTCTTAACATGATTGAGAATGTCGAGAAATTGGAGGCAGTTGATTGCAAAATCAGTGAGAGCATAGTCATTGACCGAATGTTTCATTCTCTTCATGATGGTTTTGCCCTTTTCAGGGCGAACTACTACATGAATGACTTAAAGAAAAGTCCTCATGAGCTACACTCACTTCTCGTACAGACCGAGAAGGATATGAATTGAGTGGGAGCATGAAGCAGGATGTTCTCACGATTTCCAACAAGAATAAAGGTAAGGGCAAAGCTCCAGGCGACCTAACTATAGGTAAGCCAAAGTTTAAAAAGCCAGGAAACGGTAAGAGTGGGCCTGTTGAGACTAGTGGCTCACAGGGCAAGGAAAAGAGCAAGGGCGGTGACATTGAGTGCCACCATTATCACAAGACTGGACATTGGAGGAGGAACTGTCCCGTGTACCGTGAGGACATAAAAGCAGGCTGCGTCGTTCCTGTTGGTATGTCATCTTATATTCATATGATTGAGATTAACCATGCAAGTTTTGGAACTTGGGTACTTGATACTGGTTGTGGTTCTCATCTGTGTAATCATTTGCATGGCCTAAGAAACATCACACCTCTCGGAAAGTGTGATGTGAACCTGCGAGTCGGGAATGGAGCTAGAGTTACTGCAGTATCGAAGGGAACATATGTAATCCAACTCCCTAGTGGTTTGGAGTTATTTTTAAATAACTGTTACTATGTACCCAGTTTGTCTAAGAACATTATTTCTGTTTCCGTACTCGATAAGGACGGTTTTTCATTTTTAATAAAGGATAATAGCTGTATTTTCTCTTTCAATGAAATGATTTATGGCAAAGCAGTTTCCATGAATGGAATTTACATCTTAGATCAAACCACGGAAGTATTACACGTGAATAAAAAGAAATTAAAGGTTAGTGACAAAGATCAAACCTATCTATGGCATTGTCGAATGGGACACATAAATGTAAAATGTGTGAAGAAACTCGTCGATAATGGGACTATTCCTACATTCGATTTTTCTACATATGGCACGTGTGAATCATGTCTCATTGGCAAAATGACTCGAATTTCCTTCAAAGGTGTTGGAATGCGCGCTAGTGACCTATTAGGACTCATACATACTGATGTTTGTGGACCTATGTCAATTACCGCTAGAGATGGCTATAGATATTTTATCACTTTCACGGACGATTTGAGTAGATACGGATATGTCTACTTAATGAAGCATAAAAGTGAGTCCTTTGAGAAATTCAAGGAATACCAGAACAGGGTTGAGAACCAACTGGGTAGAAAGGTTAAAGCACTCCTTTCAGATCGGGGTGGCGAATATCTTTCAAATGAGTTTGATCAACACCATAAAGACTGTGGAATCATTTTGCAGTTAACTCCACCTGGAACACCTCAATTAAATGGTGTGTCCGAACGGAGAAATTGAACCTTACTTGATATGGTTCGATCCATGATGAGTCACACGGTAGTGCCTGATTCATTATGGGGTTTTGCTCTTTTGTCAGCTACTCTTATACTTAACCGAAGTCCGACTAAAGCTGTTGACAAGACTCCATATGAAATGTGGAAGGGAACGGTCCCTAACTTGTCCTTTATTGGGGTTTGGGGCTGCGAGGCTTATGTCAAGTGGAGACACGAGGATAAGCTCGGCCCGCGATCGGTCAAGACATACTTTATAGGTTATCCAGAAGGAACGTTTGGTCATTACTTCTATTCGCCTACCGAACATCGAGTTTTTGTTGCAGCTAGTGCGACGTTCTTAGAGAAAGAATTTCTCGAGAACAAGACAAGTAATAGAACCTTCGAGCTGTCGGAGATTCAAGAACCAACAACCGAGGAACAGATGGAGGAAGTAGTTCCCCCAACTGATGACACGGTTAATATTCCTGAGGAACCTAGGAGGTCGGGTAGAGTCTCTAATCCTCCGGACAGATACATTGGTATGGTCGAGGAGAATGATGTTTTGCTCCTAGAGAGTAATGAAACCGCTGCCTATAAAGGTGCTATGGCCTGTTCCGATTCAAAGCTATGGCTCGAAGCCATGCAATCCGAGAAGGACTCCATGTATGAGAATGACGTATGAGATCTTGTTGATTTACCAAATAAGGTAAAACCTCTACATTGCAAATGGCTTAACAAAATAAAGCATTCTGTAGACGCGCAACCAGATACCTATAAGGTACGACTAGTGGCAAAAGGTTTCACTCAAGTGCACGGATTGCATTATGATGAGATTTTTGCACCTGTAGTCATGCTACGTTCCATTCGGATAATCTTAGCGATTGCCGCATTTCATGACTATGAAATTTGGCAAATGGATGTGAAAACCGCCTTCTTAAACGGTTATTTGGAGGAAGAGTTTTACATGGTGCAACCCTAAGGTTTCATAGATCCTGAACATCCTAAGAAAGTATGCAAGCTTAAGCGTTCCATTTATGGACTTAAGCTAGCTTCTCGGAGTTGGAATCATCGTTTCGACCAGGTGATAAAAGAGTATGGTTTCACTCGATCGGTCGAGGAACTATGCTTATATATCAAGTCTAGTGGGGGCAATATTGTTTTCTTAATATTGTATGTCGATGACATACTCTTGATTGGGAATGACATTCCTCTCCTATCTTCGGTTAAAGGATGGTTAAAGAACCATTTCCAAATGAAACATCTGGCTGAGGCACAACGCATATAAGGAATCTGTATCTACCGAGATAGATCACGACGGACGTTATCACTTAGTCAGGAGTCTTATTTGGATAAGATTCTTGAGAGGTTCAGCATGACCAACTCCAAGAAGGGGAACCTTCCAATGACGTCTGGGATGCAGTTGAGCAAGTCTCAGTCACCCACAACGCCTGAAGGAATTGAGCGCATGAGTCGTGTTCCTTATGCATCTACAATAGGATCAATCATGTATGCCATGATATGCACACGTCCAGACGTGGCATATGCATTGAGTATGACGAGTCGGTACCAAAAGAATCCAGGTGAAACACACTAGATAGCTGTTAAAAACATCCTCAAGTACCTACGGAGGACTAAGGATAGGGTATTGACTTATGGAGGCGATACTAAGCTATGCGCGATCGGTTACGCAGATGCTAGCTTCCAAACGGATCGAGATGATTCAAAATCTCAGTCCGGGTTCGTCTTCACTCTTAATGGTCTTTGCGGTCACTGGAAGAGTTCTAAACAGTGTTGTAGCAGATTCTACCACTGAATCTGAGTACTATGCCGCTTCGGAAGCAGCTAAGGAAGCTATATGGATGCGTCAATTCTTACAAGGACTTACGATAGTTCCTAGTTCGAATGACCCGATCACAATCTATTGTGACAATAGAGGTGCCATCTTCCAGGCTAAGGAGCCAAAGTCTAGCAACAAATCTAGACATGTACATCGGAAAGCTCACCTGATCCGTGATTACGTGGAGCAAGAAGAGATAGTGATTGACAAGATAGCTTCGGATGATAACATTGCGGACCCTCTCACTAAACCGTTGAATTTTGATAAGCATGAAGGGCACGTTATTTCCATGAGAATTAAACATGTTCCTGAGTTATAGTAGTTGATTATGGATTTGATACATTATCTTTTTCATATACTATTTATAACTTGATCTTTTTAATATAATATTTTGTTTTTCATGTGGATTGTACTGACAACATTGAACGCCACAAAGTGATCTGAATTACATTATATTTTTTTTTGGTCCGTAATCGCCCATATGAGTTGATAACTCTGGCTATTATATTGTGCAGTCGATTGATGGTGGGTTCAACGAGCCATAAGTCAATCAGTTGGCTGATCGATCACAAATACGGGTTATAACGATACCTCGTAGGACAATTATTTTTGTGACAACATAATGGAGTCCTAAATGTTTAAAAACATTCGGTACTAGGTCGTGGATAGGACGTCCATTGTGTTCCTAGAGTCGATTCTTTTGACTACCGACTGTCTCTTGAGATTAAGGCAGTTTTTGGGTGACTTTGGTTTCCTTCTCATGGCCTGCCGTAACTGGAGACTAAGTAGATTTTTTCCTGGGTCATTTCATACTGTGCTTACATCTGCAGGATTCGAGTTGAAGAAAATATCCAACCCTTATCAGGTTTAGTTATTTCTCAGGGCCACTCGAGGAGTTGTAACTGAAATGCATGGCCATGCTCGAATGATGATTCGTTTATCAGTTAAGTTACTCTCTAGTCGGGGAAACCACTCTTGATATTGATCACTTGTAAAATACGACCTTTGTGAATACGGATTTTGAAAATTGTTTTACATTGAGTGGGAGAAATTTTAGGATATGAGAATCGGTTATCGCACATACACTTGTGAGGACAAGTGGGAATTTGTTGGAGCTTGTGTCCTCCACAAATTAGTGTGATAACATTAATAAATCTCTTATAGGTTCACAAGGGTATACTTCGTATTTTATCAGTTGATTAACGATTACCTAATAACGGTTGGCTTGCTAGAAAGTTTGACGTTATTATCATACTGATGGCGGTGATCAACTGGTCCCTAAAAGTCACACCTAAAAAATGTGTTTGAGAGATGTGATTATGGAAATGTAATCACATTGATGCCTTATATGACTAAAAAGTTAGTCAATGTGTTGATGAGACGATTATTTAATGCCGATTAAATAATATTAGCTGAGACGAATTAACTGTCAATTCGTAAATTGAATATAATATGTTATATTTAATTAATGTATATAATGTTAGCTTAAATGAATTAAGATGTTAATTCGTAATTAAATGTAATCGGTTATATTTAATTAGCTAATTATAAATATGCGATATTTATAGTTAATGTATATATTATACGATATCGTCATAATTGATTATTACAGACCGACATTAATATATCGATATCGAAAAGTCGTTGTATGTAGACTTATTAATACGGAACAAAAATAAATGGCAATTTATAATAATACACATTATTATACATTTTGGATAACAACTTAAAATAAGGATATTTTTCTCCTTATTTGTTGTGTGGGTATCTCGGTCAAACTGAGTAAATGGGAAAGAAAAATCCCTCCTTTTCTTCTCTTATTTTCGGTTAATATAAGGAAAAAGGAGGATTCATTTTCTAACCTAATTCTAACCTAGCCTCCTCTCATCAAAGAAAAACACAAAAACCTAAAATTAATCAGTTAATTAGGGATCGATTCTAGCAAGAAGAAAAGGGCATATCTCATATAATCTTGGGTACAACTGATAGGTGAATATCATTGCGATATTGTTCTTAGGCCGATTTTGCTAGGACCGAAGGTTGATTTCATAATCTCTCTATTTTGTTTATGTAATTTTCATTTATGACTAGTAATCATCTTTATAAATTTGTTATAATCCTTATAATTAAAGGGAAGCATATAGATTATTTCCACATCGACCCGCTTAGGATGTTGTTCCAAGAGTCGACCCCCGACGAGGTTGAGGAGCACCTTCACGGTCAGGGTGGTGAGGAGTTGTTGCTGCGGGAGGTTGACTACGACACCTTTCGGTTGTCGAGGCTTACCTAGTACCCGATCGAGGTATATTTCCCTCTGTTTTGTTCTCGTTGTCCCTTTTGATAGGAGGGTTCGTTACTTTTAATACGGACCCAAACTGCAGGGAGTCGACAGGCTGATGAGGACTCAGCCCCCATATTTCCCGGCGGAGACCACCTTTCAGGGGTCGGGTGGTGAGGAGCTACAGTTGCGTTTGCCAGAGCCTGGGGTTGCTGAGGTGACCGACGTTGGCATGGAGTGAAGGTTGATCTTTCTGAGGGTGTGTTCTTGATTTGAACATTTTTCCTCATTCGTGTCTTGCCTTGTATTGTATTGAAGGGCCTTTTGGATGTAGGTGACGACCGTTAGTCATCAGGCTTTGTGGCGGATGGTTAACCGCTAGAGGGCGCTTGGTAGTGACCTGGCTGCGAGGGAGGCTCGGTTTCTCAGGTATTTTTGTGTGTTGTTTTTTGTGTATTTTGTGTAACATTTCACGTTTTAGATCTTGACGACCTGTATTGCATTTTGCAGGGTACTGCGGATCCGGCGGAGCTTGCTCGGGTCCGTGCTGAGTTGGATACAGCCAGGTCGATGATCGAGGCCAAGGGGTTGGGGATCACCCATCGAGACCAGGAGTTGAGGCGTCGTGAGGATGAGTTACGGAGTCGAGACGCGGAGATTGCCTCTCTGAGGGCTCAGTTGGCTGCAGCGGAGGAGCTTCATGTCGAGTTGGAGCGTGAGACGCTGGAGAGTTCTCCGGAGAGGGAGTCTAAGCAGGTGGTAGTGTCCGCATTGGCAGCGACTCCTCGTGAGACCGGGACTGGTCCGACAGGAAGCGCGGAGTAGTTGTAGTAGTTTGTCTGTGTCTTGGACTCTTGCTCGTACACATTTATATTTTGCGTGAGGCGGTTTGTATATATGTGTTTTTGGATTGTGGTTCATCTTGTGATTTTTTTGCTTTTTTGTGTTGCGTTTCGGAGGAGCGATGTCGGCTGTCAATTCTCCTTTTTGCTTCGCACTAGTTCATGCATCGTTAATGTAGAAAACAGGCAACGGGTAGCATATATGCATAAACGCAAACAAGTAAAAAGCACTTGATTGAAAACAAAGATTAACCACGATGCCACGAAGTTAAAAATTGAAATTTGAAATTTGAAATGAATTTTGAAAATTTTCGCCACAAGTCGTCACGTTTGGACTCCGAAAGGACGTGATTTGAAAATTTGAGCAATTAACTCGTGTCGTGAATTAAATTGCATCGAAATTATTGAAATTGATTTGTGACTCGAAAAATTCAAACTCCAACCGTCAGGGGAGAACTTTTGAAAAGATTTTTACGAGTATATTTGATTTGGTTTTTGTGAGGTCAAGACTCGGATTTGTGAGCGCTTGAATTTTGAGGAAAACTGATGTCGTGTTATCAATTCTCGATTTTTATTTTTGCCGCAAAATTGCGAAAAAGCGAAAAATTTTCGGAATTTTGACTGACATGGAAACGATCCGTCGCGGATCGGGGCGACTAGCCCTTCCCCCCTTAAAAAAAGAAAGAAAAATCCGTATGTTTAAAGCTGCGTCATGGAAACCGTGTCGGATTTCGTAAAACGGAAAAACAAGGAAATGTGAGTGTGAGGAAACACAAAATGTCCGGGATCATCCCGAAGATGGTGGGAGGTTTAAGGTATCAGGAGAAAACACAACTTGAAAGACACAAGTTAAAGCGGGAATCCTGGGAGAAGGCCTAAAGAGGCGCGAGCGGTCTGGCGATGGGAGCCAGCTCTCCCCCTTTTCTGGAAAAACACGCTGATTGTTTTTGTATAGATAGTGATGTTTGCGCTTCATTGTTTCATCATCCGAAACACAAAAACATCTCTATAAAACCTCTTCTTCTTCTTCCACAAAAATATTTCATGGATGCCTTTGAGAATGGGTTGCGACAATGGTGCCGGGATTTTTCGCCTCCCGAAAAGTATCAACTTATTTGCATGGGAGTTGGTCAATTGTTGGTGCTCCATCAAGTCAAGGTGCAATCCTCATTTCTCTAAGCATGTTCTCGGTTTTGGGATTCGAAACACCATGTTTTCGTTTTCCCGAAAAGTTAAATTTGTCCTCTTGCCGAAGAAGTTGGAGCCATTGGTGGGTGGCCGGGTTGTGTTCTGGTGCTTCCTCCGACTCGGTTGTGCTACAAGGAGAAATTGTGTTCAATGTTGGGTGTGTCGACAAGTCAAGTCAACTTCCTTCTTGCTCCACATGGCGTGGACATGTTGGCTCTTATCAACATCTTTTCAAACCGATTAGACGCCTTATCCATGTGTACCTCTTTGTTGATACTTTGAAGAAGGAGGGGCTGAAATGCTATAGTAGTATGACCCTTGTTCATGTGGTTGAGCAAATGGAGCATGGTAGAGATCCATCATGGTTGGTGCTTGGCGAGATCATCCAAGCTTTGGACAAGGAAGGCTCTTGTGGAGAGGCTCCTTCATTTGGGTCCCCAAGGATCCTTCAAGTGTGGCTATTGGAGAGGCTAAGGTATGTAGAGCCTCCAGTTGATTCTTCTTCTTATTCCTTCCGTCACCTTACTATGGGGAAGAAGTTGTACTCGGATAGCTTTGCTTCCACCGAGGCTCATTGGGTCGCAAGATTGGCGGAGGAGGGTGGTCCTCACATCCGTTGGGTGGTGCCATGGTGTCACTTGAGGTCCTTCACGGGGTTGCCCGCTTCGAGTGCTAGTCCTCGTTCTTTGATGGTGGTGGGTTTGAAGGTTGCCTCCTTCATTTATCCTGAAAAGGTCATGAAGCAAATGGGGCGTCAACAAAAGGTGCCCGCTCAATATACCCTTGTCCAAGAGAATGTTTTCCGGAACTCCGAGCTTGTGGAGGTCTTCGAAAGATGGTGGGCCACTCGGCCGCTTTGGGAGGTACCAAACCCCGTTTCCACGACATGGGTGACTCCCGCTTATGTCAAGTAGATAAGAGCTTCGTCCTTGGAAGAGAGGTACAAATTCCGTAAGGATGAGGCTGTCGACTTGAAGTATCGAGAGGTTGGCAAGGCCAATCGTGCCTTCTTTGAGGATTATGTTGATAGAGCTATCCCCGATGTGATGAGACCACCAAAGAGGAGAAGCTCGAGTCCCAAAAATTTGGTGGGTCGTGCATGGGCTCGTTTCGGGCCGAACATGCGGTCTTGCACTAGACCGAAGGCCGTTGCCATTGTAGATTCGTTGAGGATCCATTCTGAAGAGGAAATCCATGCTAGGCAGGCTAATAAGAAGAACACGGGGAAGATGTACCCCGAGGGAAAAGGCAAGGGTAGAATGGTGGAGTGAAGATTTCCATTACCCACTTTATTATTATGTTGTATTAGTGTTGTGAGTTTTTTATTATGTTGTACTAGCTATGTTTTGTGTGTTTTGTGCTAGTTTTATTATGTGAGGTGTTTTAGTCGACACCTTAGCTTTGACAAGTTGTAGACTCATCGAGCTTTATTTGTTGTTGAAATTGTAATCCCTCCCATTACTAATTAAATAAGAGGATTGCTTGTGTCAAAAATTGTGAACGCTTGTTTCTTCCATCCATTTTGTAAAGGCAATTCGAATCGTCCTAAACGTTTGCACTTAGGAAATTGGGATTTTTGGGAGGAAGGGAGAAAGGCTTATTTTGTATTTTTTGTGGGGAAAAGGGAATGTTGTTCCCTTTTCTCTTTTTTTAATGGGGATGTTTTTTCGTATGTAAGGTTTTTTTTTATTATGGGGATGGTTGTATCCTTCCTGTGTAGGAAAGGACTGCCTACGTATCCACCTAGAGATGTGAAATCAAACCATGATCGTAGTTCGAAATGTTATGTAAATTTGATTGGGTTTTGTGGTTGTATCCCTCATGCATAAGAGGGACTGCCTACATATCCACCTGAAGAGGTGAAATCAAACCATGGTCGTAGTTCAAGGTGTTTTTGTGAATTTGTTTTAGTGCAAATGGATGTTGCCTTTGACAGATCAAAGGACATTCGAAACGAGCAAGGTGCCGCAACTTAGACTCGATAAAACATGCAATTTCAAATCAGAACGCGTTGAGGAACTTGACTTGAAAAAGGGTTAAGGTGAAGGCTAGTTGTAAAACTAGGCTGAGGTCGTTGGTTGCTATGGTTCAAGAGTAGTATTTCTTGAGTTGGTCTAGGTTGGTCGGGTTTGTAAAATCCTCCCCGTCTAGGTCACTCAGTCTCACTGCGCCCCCCGAAAGTATTTTCTTGACAAGGTATGGCCCGGCCCACTTAGGTTTGAATTTTCCCCTCGGATCGACGGGTAGCGGTGCTCGGACCGACTTGAGGACCAAGACGCCCTCCTTAATGTTCCTGGGTTTGACCTTCTTGTTGAATGCCCGTTGTATACGTCGTTGGTATAGCTGGACGTTGTGTAAGGCGTTGAATCGCCGCTCGTCTATAAGAGTGAGTTGCTCGTACCTTTGACGGGTCCATTCCGCCTCAAGGACTTGACTCTCTAACAGGATACGTAGAGAAGGGACCTCTAACTCTACCGATTGAACCGCCTCCATGCCGTATGCTAGGTAGAAGGGTGTGGCGCCTGTCGGTGTTCTAATAGAGGTTCGGTATCCCCAGAGTGCGAATAGGAGTTTCCTCGGCCAATCGTGGTAGTTGTCTTGCATTTTCTTGATAATGGTGACAAGAGTTTTGTTAGCTGCCTCCACCGCTCCGTTAGTTTGGGGACGGTAAGGGGATGATCGATGTCGTTTGATCTTGCATTTGTCCAGCAAGGCCTTAGTTTCCGCCCGGAAGTGAGAGCCTTGATCGCTGATGATTTTATAGGGTACCCCATATCGGCAGATGATGTTGTTTTGGATGAACTTGGCCACTTGTTTGGCGGTCAAGACTGCATATGACTACGCTTCTACCCATTTGGTGAAATAGTCAATGGCGACGAGGACGAAAAAATGCCCCTTGGTGCCTACCGGGTTAACTTTCCCGATGATGTCGATGCCCCAGGTTGAGAAAGGCCAGGGTGATGTCATGGTGTACAAAAGGGATGGTGGTATGTGCTGTATGTTGGCGAAGATTTGGCAATTGTGGCAATGTTTGACGTAGTTACGGCAATCGGCTTCCATGGTGGTCCAGTAGTAACCTAGCCGCATGATTTTTCGGGTAAGCATCATTACGCTCATGTGAGGGCCACATTCTCCGTCGTGGACCTCTCCCATAACTTTGTTGGCTTTGTGATGGTCAATACAAAGGAGGAATATCCCTTGGGGTGTTCTTTTGTATAGTTGATTTTGGTTTATCACGAATTGTGATGCAAGTAAACGGATGGCTCTTTGTCTTCTTGGGTCAGAGTTAGGAGGGAATTCATTTTTGGTTTTGTAGTTGAAGACGGCTTGGTACCAAGGTTCGACATGGCTTTCCTCGTCGTTGTTGATGGCAAAAATGTGAGCTGGCTCGCTCCTTCTCTTGACACATAGGAGCATCGATGTCATGTCGTCAGGTATGTTGACGAGCGCGGCAAGTTTTGCCAGGGCATCAGCAAATTTATTTTCCTCTCGCGGCAAATGGAAGTAGTCGACTTGGTCGAAGAACTCGGCCTCTTGATTGATCTTTGCTCGGTAGGGAGCTAAGCTGTCACTTCGAATTTTCCATGATCCGGACACCTGATTGATGATGAGAGAGGAATCGCCGTGGACCCTCAGTCTCTTGATGCCAAGTGTGATGGCTGCTTGTAGGCCGATGAGGCATGCTTCATATTCGCGGCATTGTTGGTGAGGGCAAAGTCTGGTTTGACCGAGATCGAAACATGTTCTCCCTCTAGTGATATTAGAAGGATTCCTACCCCGAAGCCTCTCAAGTTAGATGCACCGTCGAAGTATAGGTCCCATGCATCGGAGTCGGCACAAAGGATGTCTTCGTCAGGAAGTGACCATGTGTCGGTCGTTGGATCCTCGTTGACGGGATTTTCTGCCATGAAATCGGCGACTGCCCTTCCCTTGATAACCTTGAGGGGTAAAAACTTGAGATCAAACTCGGACAACATGAGTGTCCACCTAGACAGCCTTCCGTTTAGTACGGGTTTCTCGAAGATGTATTTGATTGGGTCCATCTAAGAGTAGATGTGGACCGTGTAGCTGAGCATGTAATGCCGCAGCTTCTTTATTTACCATACTAGGGCAAGGCATGTCTTTTCCAGTTGAGTGTATCTCGTCTCGTACTCAATGAACTTTTTGCTGATGTAGTAGCTGGCTCGTTCTTCGCCGTCGACTGTTTGTGGTAGCATTGCTCCCATGGCTGTGTCTGTAACAGTCAGGTATAGGGATAAAGGAATCCCCGGTTGAGGTGGCATGAGGACAGGAGGCTTGGATGAGATTTCCTTTATCTTGTCGAAGGCTTTTTTACAGTCGTCGTCCCAATCGGTGTGATCGGAGGCGCGAAGCTTCTTGAATATTGGTTCACAAATCATGGTGAGCTTGGTAATGAAGCGGCTGATGTATTGAACTTGACCGAGAAATCCCCGAATCTCCTTCTCGTTCTTAGGCCGTGGCATTTTTTGGAGGGATTTGATTTTTGTTGGATCAATCCCAATGCCTCTTTTGCTGACGACATGTCCCAAGAGTTTTCCGGAGGTGACCCCGAATGCACACTTCTGAGGATTTAGTCTCATGTTATATTTCTGCAGACGAGCGAAGAATTTCCGAAGGGCACCGATGTGGTCGTCCCGTTCTCTTGACTTGACGATCATGTCATCGACATATACCTCTACCTCCTTGTGCATCATATCATGTAGGAGAGTGGTAGCGGTTCTTTGATAGGTTGCTTTGGCGTTTATGAGACCGAAAGGCATGACTGTGTAGCAATATGTACCCCACTGCGTAGTGAATGTAGTCTTGTTCATGTCTTCCTCAGCCATTTTAATCTGGTTATACCCAACATACCCATCCATGAATGATAGGAGGGCATGCTCGGCAGTATTGTCCACCAGAATGTCAACATGTGGCAAAGGGAAGTCGTCCTTTGGACTCGCCTTGTTTAGATCCCTGAAGTCGACGCAAACCCGAATTCTTTCGTCTTTCTTCGGTATAGGCACAATGATGGCCACCCAGTCAGAGTATTCAGACACTTTGATGAAACCAGCCTTGAACTGTTTATCCACTTCTTCCTTGATTTTCAGGGTCCATTCAGGACGCATTCGACGCAGCTTCTGCTTCACAGGTTTAGCTCCAGGCTTAATGGGTATCCGGTGCTCCGCAATTTCCCTGTCAATCCCAGGTATATCTCTGTAGGACCAGGCGAATACGTCCTTGTATTCGTGGAAGAGGTCGATGAATTGCTGTGTTTCCGAGGGGTCCAGGGTTGTCCCTATCCAAAGTTCTTGAGGTGTGTTGTCGGTTCCTACGTTAATAGGTTCGGTCTCCTCAATGACAGGGGTTTTGGTTTCCCGTTTGTCAAGTTCTTCGGCTAAGTGAGGTGGGTAGTCACTCAAGTCAAATTCCTCATAGTCATTCAGAATTGCATTGCAGTTAAATTGAGATGAGTCGTAAGCAAACTTGGCGTTCATTAAGTTGACATGAGCGAAAAGATCGGAGAGGACAGACATCTCATGGTCGGTCAGAGGCGACACAGCAGAGGAGGTGGCCCCTAGAACAGGCTCCAGGTTGTCACCTTTCATGGAAGTGGGGGTGACCCTAGTAGACTCAGCCTCTGAATCAGCCACGACTTTGTGATAAAACAGCGGGAAGGGGACCTTGACTGGGACATCAGGAGTGTTGGGAGCTATATGACAGACACTGACTTCAACTCAGACTCAGATTCAGATTCTTCTTCACTTCCCTCTTTGAACATAGGGCCTTCTCCAGTTGTGATCTTGAGAATACGGCCTCGGCGATCGGTCCCCTTGATGGTTTTCCTCCAGCCTTGTGCAGCTTTCTCCAGGTCAATGTCGGAGATCAAGGCAGTTGGGTCAAACTGGTTGTCCTTCAGGGCGATGTTGATGATGTTCTCATAGTTGAGGTGCTTGATGTTATCCTCTCCAAAGAGGAGGGTGACAGCTTGTCCATTGAGGCATGACGGCGGCTTACACTCAGTTGATGCAGCTTCGGTGTTGTCGAGGATGAAGTAGCAGTCCTGGAAGACTTCCACACCCGGGTACCCGGTCTTGGCCACAGAGTCATAGATCGGCTCCGGAAAGCCATGGTAGAGCTCGGACTCTCCCTCGGGGGCAAAGTATCCATTGAGAGTCAGATGATAGGGACGAAGGATAACCCCGTGCTTCTTGCGTTTTCGAACTAGGAGGTTCATCTCCTGGATATCTTCATCGGTATGTTCATAGCCCAGTCCGAAGGGGATGTTGGGGACGTTGGCCTGTTTCAAGGGAGGTAAGGTGCTCTTCAGTGGATTGAGGGGCAGACCCGGGAAGTAACCTTGGCGCATCATGATGCGGTTGACTGTGAGGTTGGCAAACGGGTCACAATCAAAGGGTGTTGATTCATCAGTTATAGCGTTCACGGCTTGGAATCCCCACATTTCATTATCATCCTCCTCAATGGCTTGGGAGGCTATTCCCTTTCTCATGACGGCTTTGATCGGGGAAGCCGAAATCGTGATCGTTTTCCCGTTGAAGGGGACCCTGATTTTCTGGTGGAGAGTTAAGGTAACTACCTTGACGGCGTGAATCCAGTGACGTCCCAGGAGTATATTGAAGGAGGCGTCGATATCGACCACCTGAAAACTGGTTTGCCATTCCAGTGGTCCGGTTGCGACAGTTAGAGTGATAAGCCCTGCGACCTTGAGACGAGTGCCATCATAGGCGCGTACTCCTTGGTTTTTTCGGGACCAGATCAGCTTCCTTAATACCCAATTTGTGAGCCGTCTTGAGGGGAATGACATTCACTGTGGACCCGTCATCCACAAGGACCATGGGCACATTCTTCTTGAGACATTGTACGGTAATGTACATGGCAAGATTATGATTGGCTCCAAAGGGAGGGATATACTCGTCAGAGAAGACGACCGAGTTGTTCAAATCAGGGGCGTCCCTTGTCATGTGTGCCACTATTTCTTTAGGGGAGGAGGTGGAGGGCACAGTTAATTTTCCCAAGGCCTGTAGCAAAGCCTGTCGATGCTCAAAGGATGTCGCGATCAGTTGCCAAATTGACATTTCGGCTTTTGCCTTCTGGAGCTGCTTGAGGATCGAATGCTTGGGAGCCTTTGGTTGAGTGCCCATGTCCGGGACAACTTGGTCATTCGTTGTTGGAACGACCGTTGGATTGTTCGGGTTCTGATAGGGACGTCCGGACCGGGTAAGGTGATCGATCTCATTCGCCTACTTCCCTGGGACGATATAGACATCCTCAACATCATCTCTCCAGATGCCATTAATTTCCGAATTCCAAGGGTACCTTGGAGGAGTATTCCTCGGTGGGCAGTTTTTGTGAGGGACATTTTTGTGGGGGTGATTCTTGTGAGGGTAGTTATTGTGAGGCTGATTATTGTGGGGGTGATTATCGTGAGGTGCATGCCAGAATGGTCGCGGGAGAAATCAATCCTAGTGAGGGTAGTTTTGGGCGCTCAGGGGACTCTCCCTCGGGCGTGGTGGTGGAGGATTGAAGATAAGTCGACGGTAGGCATCGTCAAGTCGGGTGATCCTTTCGGAGAGACTGGCTATAGCTTCCTCAACCTGTTGCAACATGGTGAGCATAGTGGCGACACTGAACACAAATACCCCTTCCGAGGGATCTTTCTCCAAAGCATTCACCTCGTCATCAACTGGCGGGATGAGGTGTGAGCAGTCCAGAGTTGGCTCATCATTGGAGATAACGTTTTTTCCCAGAGGGTTTGTTTTGTTTTTTGGCTTAATCGGCGGGGGTAAAGGCAAATCCCCTTTTTCAATCATGTCTTGGATGATGTGTTTGAGTTTGAAGCAGGTTTCCGTATCACGTCTTTTCCCTTGATGTTACTGATAGTAGGCATTGGGGTTCCAGAAGCGGGATTTCTTAGCATCGGTCGGATCTGGGGTGTGTCCGATTGTTTGAAACTTCCCCTGGTCCATGAGCCTCTTCAGGGCACTTGCATAAGTTGACCCTATATTAGTGAACACACTCTAGGGGCGCTCAGCTCTCTTAGCGGTTGGTTCAAGGAGGTTGACCTCATCAATCTTGTTCGTTTGACCATAAGGGCGAGATCCGGTTGATGCAGATCCTTGGTAGCCTCTACCAGTGGTTTTGGCTTAGACGCCCTTCTGGAGGTCATCTTCAATGCGAGTCCCGAGGATTTGTAGATCCTGGAAGGTCTTAATACTTTGGTACCTCAGTA
The DNA here is from genome assembly GCF_048544455.1 of Silene latifolia. Taxonomy (NCBI): domain Eukaryota; kingdom Viridiplantae; phylum Streptophyta; class Magnoliopsida; order Caryophyllales; family Caryophyllaceae; genus Silene; species Silene latifolia. The sequence continues at coordinate 94,442,672 of NC_133538.1, read as the reverse complement.
AGTTGGCATACACTGGGCGGAGATTGTTGACGAACTTTTCCATTAAGCTTTATTCACTCGGCTTGCTGACCAGCTGAGTACTTACCCTCCACCAACGGGTTAAGAACTCAGTGAATCCCTCCTTGTCGTTCTGGGTTAGGACCTCAAGAGTACAGGTATTGGATTGGATTTCAACATTGTCGGCAAATTGCTTGGCAAATTCAACTGCGACCTCATCCCAAATAGTAAGGTTCTTCAGATCAAGGGAGTAGTACCATTAGCGAGGGATCGATTCCAGATAGAACGGAAAGATCCGGGTGAAAAGTTCCTGTTTGACCCCTTTTATGGCCATGTAGTCTTTGAAGGCACGTATATGATTAATTGGGTCCTCCACTCCTTTGAACTTGGGCACATCAGTCAGGGTAAAGTTGTCGGGTGAAAAGTTCCTGTTTGACCCCTCTTCTCGGTTTCAGTCAAAGGTGGAGTATTATGTTCTCCAGCTTCCTTATTTTCCAGGGCGTCGATACGGGTCTCGACGCGATCCAGGGTGACCTTAAGAGCGGTGAACAGGCAGGCTAGCTGATCAGTTGTGACATCTCTGTTGTTATCATTGTTGTTGTTGTTGACAAAAGAAGTTGAAGACGGGGCCATGGCTCTGAGGCAGAAAAATGGCTCACATTACAACTCAATCTGACACAGTTCAAAGACTGAACGCAGACAACACAAAGCGCAAGACAAGGATCAGACTCAACAAGATGAGGATGACCGTGTGTGGTACCTCGGTGCTGACTCGATTTATGACGTGACGGTGTTGACCGAACGTTTGAGACGCGTCCAATGTAGTGGCGTGGCGCCATTGGACGAGTCATGAGGTAAGACGACTCATAATTAAAGACCTATAAGTACGTTTGGTTCGACTCGATAGACACGAGGCGGAATTGGAACGGTGGACTGAAGTTTTCGAAAACAGAAATTTCCAAAAAGATTCATTTGTCGCTTTATGGACGGCTTCCGAAGATAGAGATCCCCGCAATTCGGTCAGTTTAAAGGGTTGTCTTGAGTTTATTTGCAAAAGACGTTTTTGGGTCTGAATCGGCTAGGAAAACAATGTATTGTCTCCCAAGACGGTTTTTTGAAATTCAAAATTGTATGTTTTGAAAATCGAGTTTGGAATTCTTGAAGAGGTCTCGGGGACGGTGCATGGTCCTCGGGATCTCGAAAGTGTCTCGAGAAAAGGGTGTGTGCTTTTCTCGGATTTTGAAAGAGCCATTGTCGGCGCGAAGCGGGTTAAGATCCGTGTCTAGACGCGGCGATTATAACGGCGTAAAAAAGGTGATTTGAAATGGTTGTAGAAAACCGAGTTTGAAAATCGTCATTACGACGGCCTAAAAAGGCGTGTTGAAATGGTTATAAAAACCGGGTTTGAAAAATCGTCATTACGATGGCCTAGAAAGGCGTGTTGAAGTGGTTATAAATACCGGGTTTGAAAATCGTCATTACGACGGCCTAGAAAGGCGTGCGACGGTTGGCGAAAGACCGAGGTTTGAAATGGCCATTATAACGGCGCAAAAGGGTATTTTTGAAAGTTTGAAAATGACACGAAAGGACTTATGATCAAGTAGCACATAAGCACTCACAGTTTCATTATATTATGCATAATGCTGACACGGTTTTGGCTTAGAAGGGTGGGTTACACACCAAGCAATCAAACCCCGATTTGCGAGAGGGATACCAATCTAAACAAAATGTGTAAGGAGGGTGCCCTAGTCTCGTGCTCGAAGGTGATGAAAGCTCTTTGACGAAACAGAAATGTGTAACGTCAACGGTATGCTTGACTCAATCGGGATTCAAAACGCGGGGATGAGAAAACTCACGCCGACGAGACAAACCAATTGGTCGAAGAGGGTTAGGTTGTGGATCCGGACAAGGAACCCGACCGTGACCGTAATATCAATTAATACATTCCAACCAATACCTCGTTCGAGTCTCACCATCTAGGGATCACAAAGACGTAAGTGTCCTAGTTATCCCCAGCGGAGTCGCCAATCTGTGGACATTGGCCCACCTGCAAGCCTAGTTGATGTGCGGATGTGCATCGATCTTTTGAAAGCCACGCTCAGCGGCGTAAAAATGCTTTTGACCGGATCGTTTTAGATCGGTCGGTTTCATCTCGGTAAGGGTCTCGAAATGATTAGAGATGTTCGGAGTCGCCACCAAGCATTTGTGGGATGTTTGGAACCCGTTCGAATCCACTTTATACCTCGGTTAAACGAAGCACAAAGCAGGGTTTGACATAGGTACTAAAGATAAGGAATCGTCCCTCTTTAACATCCTATCTCTAGAATGACTCTCGTACGCCCTAGATAAGGTCGTCCACTATCCAAAGTTTCTGAGTAAGAGGTGAAGGTACGTATTTGGTAGCCCTTTAATCAGACACCCAATCCCGCCCGCGGTAGCGGCCTCTACTGATCGATCTTGGTTGGTTGAATGCAAAAGTTGATAAAACGGTTTAAATGCATGAATGTGCATCCACTAATTTAAACCTAACATGTGAGAGCTTTCTAAGTCGGTTGATTTAATCCAAGTATCAAGTATAAGATGTCGAGTTGGATTTATGGTTGATTTGCATGCAAGGCGGAAATTAAACATCCATTTACCGTATTAGGGTTATGGCGCATAACGTGATCCTTTTGTCTTAGTAAGACATTTTGCAAATGTGATTTTTGAATGAACAAATAGTCATCTGATTCGTCCTATATCCAGGTTGGCCGGAGTCGGGATCGTCTTAGACTAATACTGGAAAGGGAACAGACCCTGCACCACGCGGCCACATGAGACGCGAGCCTGTTGGCGGTGCAAGGGGGTCTCCCCTGGTTTTGAAAATAGGAAAGAAAAGGCCTGTTTAGGCGCGGGTCAGTCAATGGTTATATGCCGTGCTCTGACCATTTGAAAAACGTTTATGAAATGTGTTGAAAAGTGGGTATTTAAACCCGTTTTGGTTTGAAAGGGTCGTTTAGACCGTATTTGTTGATTTGAGGAACGAGACTCGAATAATCATCATTATTTTGATGATATTCGGTGTCGGGTTCGACTTGTCATGGATAGTTTTGAGAATGAACATGAACTAATTGTTTTAAGTTCATTTGAATATAATTAGTCGATACTCATCATCGTACCCGGTTAAAATCCGGCATGGTATGTGGAACCAAGGATAACTTTGTGTTGGTGACTAATATGTTTATTTTGGAAATGTAAAGAAATGATGAAAGGCTTTAAAATACCTCTCAAAATATAAAGAAAAGAAATGAAAGGCTTTAAAATACCTTTTAAATGTTATAAACCAAATATTATCACCGGAACACGGATTAAACCATCATGGTATTAAGAACCAAGGGTGAAAAATGTTTTATGGTTAGAATTTGTAAAAATAAATAAAAGGGTTTGAAAACATTCGAAATGGTAAAACCGATTACAAATATGAAAATAGATTAATGACGAAGGACGAGAACAAACACGGTTGAGTTCTGACCTGGGCACCCCATTGAGGCGCGGGCCTCTGTGCAGAACAAGGGGCTTCTACCTCAGGCCAAAACTCAGTTTTGGCTCGTCTATCCTATGTTTTGGATCGTGTTATGCATGTTTTAGCATATTATGGTCATAAAACAAGCAAAGACATGATAAAAGAATGATTTTTACACCCTCATACTTACATGTTTGGTTATGGCGAGAAACCGACGTAAGTGTAACAACTCGTTTGGTCGGAAAAGACTCGGTTTAAAACCGTTTTGGTAAGTAAAAAGAGTGTTTTATTAAGATTAGTGACGGTGTAGTGGTCGAACTGGTAGTTCAAGTGATTTAATGCACGATGACGGTACCAAACAATGTGTAAGGCTTGTATTTACTATCGGTAGGTCGTAAATACGCGTCGGATTGTGACTTAAGAAGTCGAGTCGAGAATTTTAAGGGAGAAAAGAGGGGGGGACCCTCGTGTAAGTTCTCAAATGGGGGCATTTGAGGGGTATTTATAGGAAAATGAGTGGTTGTGTGAGTTTTGAGCGACGTGGCCACCTGGGCTGCTCAAAGAGGCGCGAGCCACGTCGTGGGTCTTCGAGTTGTCCTGTCACTTTCACACAAGTGCAATCATGATTTGTTCTATCCTAAGATTTTTAGTCACATGTTTGGTACTTGACCATTCATGAATCCGGAAAATCTTAGTATAGAAGGTTTGAAATGGTTTGTTATTTGTGGTTGACTCGATTTGACTCGTTGTTGGAGTCAGGATTTGAATTTTTGAGTCGGTTTTTGGTCCGGTGTCAGTTTTGACTCTAGTTAGTGTCATTGCGTGTCATTGCGACCCCGTCGTCGTGCTTTAAACACTCCAGGTACTTTTGAAAAGTTTTATTTTCGAAATCGTTTTAAGTTTTCCGACGTAAAGTTGTGCACAAACTGTCGATCAAACGTCGCGATTCCAAAACATGTTGTAGTCCGATAATCATCGGGTGTTTGTTGAAGTCTCAGCAGATACTGGGTATCTACAAGCGTCGTAAATAATCAACCCACTGGCAGGGAAGCGAAATTTATTTAGGCCTCAAGTGCTTGAGGCTCTGATACCATGATAAACTAAGTCTAGGAGAATATGTAATTGTGTGTTGTATTATTAGAAATCATCAGCCTATTTATACATCAAGGAAGAAGGCTGATACAAAGAATTTACTCAGCCAAATACAATGAATTGGTAAATACCATCAACGGAATATGATGAATTGGTAAATATAATGAACGGAATACAGAAGGCCTACTCGGCCTAACATAGTTGGATCTCGGTGGCTATTTATTCATATCATAGGTTAATTTTTTCAGATGTAAGTAGTCAGTCCTCTCTCAATTTGTTTTTGGTTGAGGTTTTGCTCTTATTAGATTCAATTAATCCGCCTTGTCTTTCAATTTATTTCATTGTGGACATTGATTTGCTCTCCTCTTTGGTCTCGCGGAGCTTTTATCAGTCTATTGCCTACTTTAAAGAATTTTCAAATATAGGTTTTACCCAAGCTAAAATCTATTTAGTCTTTCTCTGTTCGAATCAGATTGTTCATTGTAGCTCAGTGAAGTTGTTTTTGGACTGGCATCTTTTAATTAAGAGCCATGTTTTAATTAATACTTTTAGCATGTTGGTCCTTTGTTGTTATGGTTATAGTTTGGAAAAATTACAAATAACCACCTCATATTTGCGTATTTTTACAAATAACCACCATGTATTTGCACTTTTACAAATAACCCCCAAACTTTCATCTAAACTCCCAAATCACCACCGTATATTTGCCCCGACTCTTTTTTTTCTTATTTCCCGACTCATTAAGTAACGTTTTACGTAAAATGCCCATAATACCCTTCTCTCAATTACTGACAAACATACCAAAGTCATTCGTTACTATGTAAATCATTAGTAATACTCCCGAACTTATGAACCCTAAATCCCCAAATTGTTAATCCCTTATTAATGAGATCCATCAATCAATCCCTAATACCTAATACCACCAAGAACCGTTGTTTCTCCGAATATATCTTCGACGACTCTCTTCGATATCCGAGCCCAAAATCCAAGCAAGGCCTTTGATTATCCGGCTGTTTCCAGAACTCCGCCCCTTGATTATCCGGCGAAAAAAGAAGCGAGGTGAATCGGGGAATGAAGAAGGCAGTTGGGTTTATGAGAGACGTTTATGGTGCCGAGAATGAGGAGGATTGAGAGACGAAAAAGGTGAGAAGGGAGAAGCATAGGAGGACCAGAAATGACGAATGGTGAGGGAATTTATGGGATTTGTTTGATTTTCCTGGAGTGTAGAGGAGAGGAGACTTGAAAATGGAGTGTAAGAAAGTAAGTGGAACATGTGTTCATTATTTGGGTTTTCGCCATGGACGTAGCTACGAGTTTTAAGTTTTGATTAATGGAGTTTGTGATTGTTGAACAATAAGTTTGGGAGTATATTGCTGATGATTTTTACACAACATTTGGATGTTTGGGAGTAATAGAGAGAAGGGTATTATGGGCATTTTAATAAAATGTCACTTAACGAGTCGGGAAATAAGAAAAACAAGTGTCGGGGCAGATATACGGTGGTGATTGGGGAGTTTAGCTGAAAGTTTGGGGTTTATTTGTAAAGTTGCAAATACATGGTGGTTATTTGTAAAAATACGCAAATACGGGGTGGTTATTTGTAATTTTTCCTTATAGTTTTATCGAGAATATTTCTATCTTGGCTAATGTTATTATGTTGTACCTTTCTGGTCAAATGCCTTTTGGGTCCATTTTAGCAGTTGCCATTTGTGATGGTTTCTATAACCTCTGTAGTTTTCCTGATTTACCAATAATTTGTCTAGAAAATTTGATTTATACTGATGGTCAAATTTTTACTTTCTTTTGACTTAATTGGGGCAGTGAAACAGTTAGAAGGGGCTGTTTTTGCTTCCTTGGATTCAGTTGCGAAGGTATAATATCATATGACATAATAGCATGCGAACTCATTTGTTTGTGGTCGCTTAGTTCTATCATGGTTTTTACTACTACTAATTTTCCACTATGAATATTGCTTTTTGGAATACGAGAGGTACTAAAAGAAAGAACTTTTGTGAAGAAATTAATTTCTTTTGTTCTTCAAACGGAATTAAAATCTTAGCTATATGTGACACTAAATCAGTTAATATACCCGACTCACTTTTAATAACCAAATTTGGATTTAATCAATGTAATTTTATTCCAAGTATAGGTTTGTCCGGAGGTATTTGGTTACTCTGGAAACAATCTGTTTCCATGAAATTTTCAATAAATGTTTCTTTTAAATCGGAAATATTCATTTCTTGTAAAATTTGTGACTTAATAAAGAATGTAATTTTTTGCTTTATATTTGTATATGCTCCGGCTCAACCTGTTGAGAAGACTGAATTTTGGGATGATTTCCAAAACTTTATCATCAATCTTAATTTACCTTTCCTATTGTTAGGGGATCTTAACGAGATTAATAATCCTAGTGAAAAGGAAGGGGGTTCAAAGGTTACCAATGCTCGTTGTTTAAGATTGGTTAAGTTTCTAAATAATACCAATTCTAAAGATCTCCCATTTTCCGACAATTTTTTTACTTGGAGAAAAAAGAAAACCGGTTCGGAAATTTTTTTGAAATTCTTAATAGAGCTTTATCCTCTCCTAGTTGGATTAGTTGTTATCCAAACATGCAGTTTGTACATCATACTTTTACTGTCCTATCTCTGTGAAGTTTCATAATCAAGTTCATACGAAAGCCCCTCCTTTTCGTTTTGAACTCATGTGGACTCTCCGGAATGATTTTAGTAAAATGGTCAAAAGTTGTTGGCAATACCCGTTTCAAGGATCGTATATGTTCTGTCTTTCTCAAAAATGCAAATTTTTAAACAAAAAGCTAAGAAATGGAATAAGTCTACATTTGGTAATATTTTTAGACAGCTTTCAATGCTGAAAAAAAGTTAGAAAATATTCAAAAACAACTAGGCTCTTCTCATATTACCCATTTAGAAAACACATAATTGCGATGGCTCAAAAAGCGTGATGCATTCTTGACTATAAACGTGTCTATTAGCAACAAAAATCTCATATAACCAAAGCGAATTTTGGAGATATCAATACCAAGTTTTTTCAAAGTTATGCCATGATTAGACGTAGTAGAAATGGTATTAAGCAGTTTATTAATAAGAATGGTTCTTGTACTACTGATCAAGAACTTATTAAACAAGATATTTCTGACGAGTTAAAACTTAGGTTTATAAAAAATCAACTTTGTAATTTCGACAAAAATGAGGATTTTAAGTCTATTAGTGGCTTAATTACAGATGAAGATAACAAATTTCTTACTAGTAATATTAGTATGGAAGAGGTTAAACAAACTGTGTTTAGTTTAGCTGTTGAGCAATGTCCAGGTCCCGATGGTTTCCATTTGAGTTCTCTCAAAAATATTGGTATATCGTAGGAAATTATGTTACTAAAGTAGTTTTAGCATTTTTCCACTTTGATAAATTACTAAAAGAAATAAATCATATTTTTATAGCATTGATTCCCGAAGTTGATAATCCTCAAACAGCAAACCACTTTCGCCCTAATAGTCTGTGTTCAACAATTTATAAAATTATTTCAAAAATGCTGACTAATTGTCTGCGGAGTGTCTTACATAAGATTATTCATCCTTTTTAAGGTGTTTTTACACCTAATCGTTTTATTCAAGATAATATTCTTTTAGCACACGAGATTTTCAACTCGTTTAAACGCAAAAAAGGCAAAGGAGTTTGGATTGCAATTTGTGACACCCCGCGACAACGCGGAAATTATAACTTATAAAAATTCAAGCGGAAATCTGGAAATTCTTGAAAATTTTAAAATTTAAAGTGTGGGTTCATTAAAATCCAAAACATAAATAAAGAATGCGGAAATAAAGTTTAAATTATACAAACGTGATAGTCAAGGTGAGGGAAAATATATCCCTCGAACGACAAAATGACAAAAGGTGAGTCTAAGCAATCCTAATAAACTGACTACAAGGCCAAGGTGCTCGCTAGCTCACACATGTCTTCACCCCATAAATGCACCAACTAGTACCTGTCATTCATGTAAACATGAAGGCGACAGTCTGTGGGGAGTAACTCAAGGTTCTCACAACCACAAAATGTCGAAATGAACATAATAAAGAACTAAAACAGGTAAGTCATGTAAGATACTTATAAAAGATATGAATATCAAGTTTATAGGTAAACAAGGCAATTAAATGAGATGGAACAAGATAGACCAACATTAGCATAATAAAGATCCAACTATTCATGTGAGACAATTAAATAATATGAAAGACAAGAATACGGTCATTTATGCAAAAGCACGCATTTAAAAGAATTACAACATAGATATGAGATTAGAATCTGAATCATGTGGAGCAGATAAGTGAGGGATCAATCAATGCAAATTGCAAGAACAGAAACCGTAGCCATTATTTGGAAAACCACTTAGCAAACATTGCACGGGACGTGGCTACTAATGTCACATTCATACTTATGGCTTGCATCTCACCATAAGAACGGATGGGAACATCAATTCCGATGATCAAATCGCAACTACAGGGCTTATAGCTCACCCCTAGTATCCGATAGGACCAAGACAAACAACACAAGGCATAACTATTGCCTTGAAAGACAAATACCAATATCTATAACCAAGCAAGACCTTTACTACTCATATATCAATATATAATTCCCCTGGTAGGACGACAATGTTACTCCCAAGACTCAGTCCTAGTCTAAATCTGGCCAGACTCTCGGGACATAACGGTTCCCGATTCGACATGCGGCAGAACAGTCCGCATCCAGACTCGATCGACAGAATGGAATTCGAGAACCCACAATCGACAGAACAGTCCGAAAGAGGCGGAAAATATGAGTTAAACTCACAATCGGCAGGACAGTCCGAAAGGGGTGTAAAGACAAGTCAAGCAAACTGTATAGGGCATTGTCACCAAAATACGATATGAGCTAACCCACAATCGGCAGAACAGTCCGAAAGGGGCGGGAAAAACATAAATCAACCAACTCCCGGCAGAACGGCAAGAGAGCGGCGTAAACCAATATTTGGCAGAACGGCACAAGTAAGGCGTAAATATATATCATAAAAATACGACCCAACCAAGCGATACGAATCAACTTGGAATGGGACTAATAAAGTAATGAGCTGATGATAATTCAAATAAGACGTCCAAGTCCAGTTATACTCGTAAACATGGATTAGTGACTCATTTCTCAATACTTGTCACTTGAATGAAAATGTAAACAAACGGAAATGAACCATTTATAATAAGCAAAACATGCATTCAATTATAAATGACTCCAATGTAAGATAAACCATTTACTAATATTAAATTAGTCTCATATTAAACTGAAAACACGTCATTTCATATATAATTGAGATAATTAAATAATGCATTCCACAATTATAAATCATGTGAGGAAAATATATAAATAAACGATATTTAACGAATTAAGTTATATAAAGCATGAGAGAAAATGTAAATAACCCACATTCTCACCATTTCTAAGCACACATTATGATTTATAGATGAACCAAGAGTTACTAGGCATGTTCAAGGCATAAAATAAGACATTAGAAAGCATAGAACACGGAAGAAAGAGGATAGCATACTGCACAAGCTGCGCTTACCTCCACACGTGACCAACCCCGTAGACAACTAGGCCGCGACCAACCTGCCCAGCTCACGGCCAGCCACTGCCTAGCCAGCCGTGGCCACCCCCACCGAGCCACACTGCCTAGCCCAAGACAGGCCAATACAGGCCACCACAAACAGGATAAACAGACCGCAAAAATAGGCCACAACCGAGTAACAAAACAAGTCGTAACCGACCCAAAAACTGACCACACAACAAACCCAAAGTAGAACACAAAGCAGGCAAAATAAACTGTCAAATAGGCCATAATGCAGACCGTAACAGGCCACCAAAACAGTCCCCAAAGCGGTCCTAGAAGTGCGTACAAAGGTACCACAACTACCACAAAAATAGTCCCCACACACCTGCGTAAACTATCTCAGAAACAGTCCCGAAAGCTATATAAAACCGTACCCAAGGGTGGTACCAAAACAGCTCCAATAAACAATCCAATAAACACGTATAAAACGTCCCAAAACTTGGCATCTAAACGTCTCAAAACCTGCACAGAAAACCGTCTTTCACGGCTCCAAAAATGACATTCAAACAGTCCACTTCAACCCCTTTTAAGACATCTTTTAAGGCGAGGCTAAGACGGAAATTAACACAGCTAATTCGTGAATAACCACAACCGATTTACACCCAATCACTACTCAATACTACCACGTAAAACAACCCACCTAGCCCTTAATTCGACTGCTAACACAGAGGACGAAACCGTCCAATGGGGACTCATCCTAAGACGACAATTGAAGCAAGGTTAAGACACAAATTATCATACACATGAGAAATAGCATAAAGGACCGAACTTGTCCAGCAAAGGCACATAAAACGATACATTAAGATGGAATTTCGACATTTGTCGAGTAACCTATCACCGTTGCCAAAAAAATTTAGCTTCTCGAATTTCCGAGTAAAAACGTGCATAAGTACGAGCCACTCTCCGGTCTTCAAGGTCTCCAACTCGAAAAAAGAGAAGCTTTCTTACCTATAAAGAAGGAGGAAGGTAAGGGGAAGATAATGGTATAAAAATTAGAGGAAAAGGTGGAGAAATAAAGTCGGGATCCGGGTTTGAAGGTGACGGAAATGGAGTCGTACGGTTCTGTTATGTTTGCTGTTGTTGTTCTTTTCGAAATGAAAAAGAAGGAAGAAATACAGGGGTGGGGGCACGGTGAAACAACAACAATAATATTAATAATATATAATAATAATAATAATAATAATAATAATAATAATAATAATAATAATAATAATAATAATAATAATAATAATAATAATAATAATAATAATAATAATAATAATAATAATAATAATAATAATAATAATAATAATAATAATAATAATATATAAATGTAGAGTGTGGGGTGAGTAGGTGGTATGTGTTGTCGACATAAGGTTGGTCCGTGTTTAGATAAGATTCTCAAATGAAATGCGAAGGTCTATGTTAGACGGAAATTAAGACAGGAATTATTATTATTTGTCGTTATTAAAATTATCCGACTAAAATACATATTTTCATACAAATTAAGCCTTAAAATATTATTTTTATAGGAATCTTGTTTAAAAATAAATTTAGTTAAATTAAATAATTCAAAAATATAAAATAAAGTAATCAGACAGTTTAATAAATTTTAAATGTCAAAATGGGAAATTCGCAGGTGTTACAATCACCCCATCTTTTAAAAAGTTTCGTCCTCGAAACTTGAAAGTAGAAATGAAAGGTTATATAAAAATAAAACCGAAATTTTGAAATCGGTAACCAAAACATTAAAAGGTTACTTATCGTAAGAATTAAAATTCTTTCAAAAGTTTCAAATAAAATTTTCCGACAGAACCAGATTCTCATCAAAGGAACGGAAGTGCTCTCGTTGCGCATTCAAGAACATCACATTCCAAATCAAAGATAAGATCAAAAAGCAAATCATTTGTATAAACAAAAAATAAATCAAAATACTTTCAAAAACATTAATGAAGAGTTTTCAAAAGTATAAGTTTCATTCATGGAACGAAATTGCTCTTGCCGTGCACAGAAAAACGCTAACCTTCCAAATCAAAGACAAATTTAAGACAAAAATCATTTGCTGACAAGCGTAGAACAAGTTATTAAACGTCTCTAATAACGAGTTCTAACATCCGATCAACATTAAAATCAAAAGAAAAAAAGTAATTCACTCAAAATTTCTTTTGCAAAAGCCAAATGGAAATTGAAAGATTCACTGTTGGACTTCAAAAAGGAGTCAAATTCTGAAAATATAATATTAAACTTTGACAAAGAATTCGTAAATAGATCGAAGTTAGTCATAAATTGAACAAAATTAAAAGTAACTCGGGTTTAGCAATCCAAGATCATGATAAATAAGTTTATACTCAAAGAACAAATACGGAACTAAATCAAATTTTCATTTTCAAACCTTTAAAATAGGTAAGGTTTTGTAAAAGTAACATAAACTTATAACAACGAATCAAAAATGGTAGCTTAAAATGTTTAGAAATGGTACGAAATGAAAAGAACTTAGTTATCATAAAAACAAGGTGCGCTAAGAGAGTCCAAACTTAACTAACAAAAGAACTAGGATGAACTTCCTAGGGGTAAGATTCGAAGTAAGGTCAACAAGGATGTCAAAGATAGAGTTTCACAGATTACGAGTATCAAACTTAAAGGAGGAGCATGATGAAGTGAGGAGGAGAGGTAAGAACGGTAACACTTAGGATCAAAGAAAAATGGAAATTAGACAACAAGGAAACGCCAGATACTCGAATCTCAAATAACAACATCGTCCTAAACGGTCCCGAAAACTTCCTAATAAAATCGATTTCACAACCACATCACTCTCAAAAGTTTCCTCAAAACACTTACGTTACTTCATCCTAAGTCATTCCATGAAACAAGTTACTTCATAAAAAGTGTGATTTCACCACTCTAAATCCTCGAACATCTACAAACAACCTCTACGAGATCAACGTCAAGCTTCTAACAAAGCTATACTCATATCCAACTAGTGTCAACCATGAGTTTCTCAAAATGGTAAAACTCTCAATCAAAAACCCAAATTCAAAAGTCTTTTTGCATATTCTATCGTCCCAAGGAGATCTTGTTATACTCTCAAAACCTAAAGCATAGATGATGACATTCTCCAAGTTACGAGACAACCACCCAAAACATCTAACTCATCTCAACTCAACGTCTATCGATCCTAACTTATAATTACATCCCAAAGAACTCTGGCTACTAATCCTCATCACCGCAAAGAGAATACCCAAATGTGATTCCAAAACTAACAACAACTCTCGCCTAACATGGTTCTTATGTAATCATCACAACACTCACAAAAGTATACCAACTATGCTAACCTCGAGCTCAACTCAAACTTCCAAGTATAAACAACAAGGCCATGTTCTATAACCTAAGTAACATATACAACTCACACCTTACACAAGAAATTCCACCAATCAACTATACTCACTTTATCAAGGAACTAGGTATAAGAATCACTAAGCATGTCACATCACACTACCTAGTCTTTCTAACATCACAACCTATCAAAACCAAGGGTTATTGGTCAACCACAAACAAACTCCATAAAGCCAAATTATCCAACCAAAATTAACATCTCACAAAAGAAAGAGAACTATCTAAAAGGCGTTAAGGGAGGATAAGCAAGGAACAAAGGACAAGTTGGGAGGGTACAAGAGTAACTTCCAAGGAAAAGAAAAGAGAGTTTAGAAGAAGAAGTTAGCATCAAGAAGTAAAGAATAAGGCAAGGTACACAAAGAATGAGAAATATTTTCGAGGAAGGAGAAGCATTCTTCAAAGGTTGAACAAATCTTCAATTCCCGACAATAGGCACCAAATCTTGATCTTCACGTCGGTAAGCACACGGTTATTGATCCAAAGGTACAACACTAATTGACAATCAACAAACATGTTAGAACTTAACAAAGAACAAACACACTACAGACTACCACCTTAGGTCCTTAAGTCTACTCATCTCTCATTCATTATTCAAGGTCAAGTTCAAGTTTAAATTTGGGGTACACGTGTGTGCGTCGGGAGCAACATAGGCTCTGATACCAACTGTGATACCCCGCGACAACGCCTAAAATATAACTTATAAAAATTCAAGCGGAAATCTGGAAATTTTTGAAACTTTTAAAATTTCAAGCGCGAGTTAATTAAAATCCAAAACATAAATAAAGAATGCGGAAATAAAGTTTAAATTATACAAACGTGATAGTCAAGGTGATGGAAAATATATCCCTCGAACGACAAAATGATAAAAGGTGAGTCTAAGAAATCCTAATAAACCGACTACAAGGCCAAGGTGCTCGCTACCTCACACATGTCTTCACCCCATAAATGCACCAACTAGTACCTGTCATTCATGTAAACATGAAAGCCACAGTTAGTGGGGAGTAACTCAAGGTTATCCCAGCCACAAAATGTCGAAACGAATATAACAAAGAACTAAAACAGGTAAGTCATATAAGATACTTACAAAAGATATGAATATGAAGTTTATAGGTAAACAAGGCAATTAAATGAGATGGAACAAGATAGACCAACATTAGCATAATAAAGATTCAACTATTCATGTGAGACAATTAAATAATATGAAAGACAAAAATACGGTCATTTATGCAAAAGCACGCATTTCAAAGAATTATAACATAGATATGAGATTAGAATCCGAATCATATGGAGTAGATAAGTGAGGGATCAATCAATGAAAATTACAAGAATAGAAACCGTAGCCATTATTTGGAAAACCACTTAGCAAACATTGCACGGGACGTGGCTACTAATGTCACATTCATACTTATGGCTTGCATCTCACCATAAGAACGGATGGGAACATCAATCCCGACGATCATATCGCAACTAGAGGGCTTATAGCTCACCCCTAATATCCGATAGGACCAAGACAAACAACACAAGGCATAACTATTGCCTTGAAAGACAAATACCAATATCTATAACCAAGCAAGACCTTTACTACTCATATATAAATATATAATTCCCCTGGTAGGACGACAATGGTAATCACAAGACTCAGTCGTAGTCTGAATCTGGCCAGACTCCCTCGGGACAGAACGGTTCCTGATTCTACATGCGGCAGAACAGTACGTATCCAAGACTCGATCGACAGAACGGAAGTCGAGAACCCACAATCGACAGAACAGTCCGAAAGAGGCGGAAAATATGAGCTAAACCCACAATCGGCAGGACGGTCCGAAAGGGGAGTAAAGACAACTCAAGCAAACTGTATAGCATAAAGGCATTGTCACCAGAATACGATATGAGCTAACCAACAATCGGCAGAACAGTCTGAAAGGGGCGGAAAAACATAAATCAACCAACTCCCGGCAGAACGGCACGAGAGCAGCGTAAACCAAAATTGGCAGAACGACACAAGTAAGGCGTAAAGATATATCATAAAAATACGACTCAACCAAACGATACGAATCAACTTGGAATGGGACTAATAATGTAATGAGCCGATGGTAATTCAAGTAAGACGTCCAAGTCCAGTTATACTCGTAAACATGGATTAGTGACTCATTTCTCAATACGTGTCACTTGAATGAAAATGTAAACAAACGGAAATGAACCATTTATAATAAGCAAAACAAGCATTCAATTATAAATGACTCCAATGTAAGATAACCCATTTTCTAATCACAAGGCACGAATAATTAAATTATCTCATATTACACTGAAAAGACGTCATTTTATATATAATTGAGATAAATAAAAAATGCATTCCACAATTATAAATCATGTGAGGAAAATATATAAATAAACGATATTTAACGAATTAAGTTATATAAAGCATGAGACAAAATGTAAATAACCCACATTCTCACCATTTCTAAGCACACATTATGATTTATAGATGAACCAAGAGTTACTAGGCTTGTTCAAGGCATAAAATAAGACATTAGAAAGCATAGAACACGGAAGAAAGAGGGTAGCGGACTGCACAAGTTGTGCTTAGCTCCACACGTGACCAACCCCGTAGACAATTAGGCCGTGACCAACCTGCCCAACTCACGGCCAGCCACTGCCTAGGTAGCCGTGGCCACCCCTACCGAGCCACACTGCCCAGCCCAGGACAGGCCAATACAGGCCACCACAAACAGGATAAACAGACCGTCAAAACAGGCCACAACCGAGTAACAAAACAGGCCGTAACCGACCCAAAAACTGACCATACAACAAGCCTAAAGAAGAACACAAAGCAGGCAAAATAAACTGTCAAACAGGCCATAATGCAGGCCGTAACAGGCCACCAAAATAGTCCCCAAAGCGCTCCTAGAAGTGCGTACAAAGGTACCACAACTACCACGACAACAGTCCCCACACACCTGCATAAACTATCTCAGAAACAGTCCCAAAAGCTGTATAAAACCGTACCCAAAGGTGGTACCAAAACAGCTCCAATAAACAATCCAATGAACACGTAGAAAATGTCCCAAAACTCGGCATGTAAACGTTTGAAAACCTGCACAGAAAATCGTGTTTCACGGCTCCAAAAATGACATTCAAACAGTCCACTTCAACCCCTTTTAAGACATCTTTTATGGCGAGGCTAAGACGGAAATTAACACAGCTAATTCGTGAATAACCACAACCGATTTACACCCAATCACTACTCAATACTACCACGTAAAACAGCCCACCTAGCCCTTAATTCGACTGCTAACACAGAGGACGAAACAGTCCAATGGGGACTCATTCTAAGACGACAATTGAAGCAAGGTTAAGACAGAAATTATCATACACATGAGAAACAGCATAAAGGACCGAACTTGTCCAGCAAAGGCACATAAAACGATACATTAAGGTGGAATTTCGACATTTGTCGAGTAACCTATCACCGTTACCAAAAAAAATTAGCTTCTCGAATTTCCGAGTAAAAACGTGCATAAGTACGAGCCGCTCTCCGGTCTTCAAGGTCTCCAACTAAAAGGAGGAAAAATAGGTTTTTTAAAACATGAAACCGAGTTGTCATTAAGACGAGATTTTCGAAAACTCGACAAAAGAGAAGCTTTCTTACCTATAAAGAAGGAGGAAGGTAAGGGGAAGATAATGGTATAAAAATTAGAGGAAAAGGTGGAGAAATAAAGTCGGGATCCGGGTTTGAAGGTGACGGAAATGGAGTCGTACGGTTCTGTTACGTTTGCTGCTGTTGTTCTTTTCGAAATGAAAAAGAAGGAAGAAATACAGGGGTGGGGGCACGGTGAAACAACAACAATAATATTAATAATATATAATAATAATAATAATATATAAATATATATAAATGTAGAGTGTGGGGTGTGGGGTGAGTAGGTGGTATGTGTTATCGACTTAAGGTTGGTCCTTGTTTAGATAAGATTCTCATATGAAATGCGACGGTCTATGTTAGACGGGAATTATTATTATTTGTCGTTATTAAAATTATCCGACTAAAATACGTATTTTCATACAAATTAAGCCTTAAAATATCATTTTTATAGAAATCTTGTTTAAAAATAAATTTAGTTAAATTAAATAATTCAAAAATATAAAATAAAGTAATCGGACTGTTTAATAAATTTTAAATGTCAAAATGGGAAATTCGCGGGTGTTACAAATTAAACTTGATATGGAAAAAGCATACGACCGACTAGAGTGGAACTTTATTGAGGAAACTTTTAAGAAAATGGGTTTTAATGCTAAGTGGATTTCTTGGATTATGGAATGTATGAAAACTGCTTCTTTCTAGGTGTTAGTAAGTGGAACACTAGGCGATGTCTTTAGACCCACTCAAGGTATTCGACAACGAGACCCGCTTTCACCGCGTATATATTTATTATGTGCGCCGAAATTCTAGCAAGATCACTACAAAAAAATAGTGATCTTAGTTCTAGTGATATTGGTATTAGAATTGAAGCTGTGGTAGAGAAAATTCCATTTCTTACTTTTGCGGATGACACTAACATTTCGCTAAAGCCTCTAATCAGAGTTGTAGAACCACATTAAGTCTATATTAGATAAATTTTGAACGATATCAGGACAATTTGTTAATTTTGACAAATCTACTTTTCAATGCACTAGAAATGTTGATCGCTCTCTTCGTGAATCTTTTAGGGGTATTCTTCGTATGAACGAGGAAGCTCATTTAGGTAAATATTTAGGTTGTCCTATAATTGCTCATTTAGGTAAGTATTTAGCAGAGTGACTAAAAATATTTTTGAAAGTACTGCTAAATCTTCTTGCACTCAATTATCGAAATGGAAAGCGAATTCATTATCGCAAGCAGGTAGACTAGTTTTGGTAAATGCTAATTTAGCCGCGAAGGGAACTTTTCAAATGCAAAGCTTCCTTCTTCCTTCATTAATCCATAATAGATTAGATAAAATTAATCGAGGCTTTCTCTGGAATAAGAATCCTTCTCAGTGCTCCCCTAAATTGATTGGTTGACATAAAGTTTGTTTACCGAAAGCGGTTGGTGGACCGGGGATAAAATCTTCTGAAACAGCTAATAAAGTTCTTCAAATGAAACTCTTATGGAAAATTCTTATGGATAAGGAAAGCATATGAGTCAAAGTGATTACTAAAAAATACCAGAGAAATTGTTCACTCTTTGATCATAAGCCTAATTCAGTCTCTTCAGGGCAATGGCGTAAAATTATGAGTCTTCGAGCTCTATTTAGAAAAGGGTTGAGATGGCAGATAGGGAATGGTAGCAGTATTAAGTTTTGTACTGATAATTGGGTCTTTTCACACCCAATTACCAGCAATATTGGTGATGATAGTACCCGTAATCTTAATCTTTTGGTTAAAGATTTCATAACCTCTGATAAACAATGGGATGTTTGTAAATTATCCAATTTAGTAAACAACGATGTTGTTAATCAGATTAACATTCCACTGCCATATAATGATATTCCGGATACCCTTCTTTGGGGGTTGTCCGTAGACGTAAATTTTTCTACCAAAACAACAACATGGTTAGCACAAGGTTTGTTCGATCAAAGTCTTGAAAAATGTGAATTTCACTGGATTTGGAAATTGAATATTCCTCCAAAGTTAAAATTTTCCCTTTGGAAAGCCTGCGTTGATGGCCTCCCAACGAAAAGCAGGCTTCTTAAAAGTCATATTAATGTCTCACCTATTTGTTTTTTGTGCAAATATCATATTGAAAACAAAGATCATTTCTTTTACGAATATCCCTTGATTGGTTCGGTTATCCAAGACATGAATATTATTAGCTTCAACAAGTTTTTGTCAAATTATGATAATTTTACAAGTCAAAGCTTTCTTATGAAACTCAATTATCTCAAAAACTTAATTCCAAAAGATGATTTCATTAAAGTTATCTTTCTTTGTGTGAATGCATGGTTTTATAGAAATGACATTATATTTAACAATGTTCATATCAATAGTAGCAAAATTATTATTTTATGTAATAATAGCATTAAGATCTGGAATGAGACTAAACATAAGGATCTCAACCATCCCGAAAAAGACAAGTCAATTAGAATCAATTCTAGTAAGGAAGAAATATGGTGGAGAAACCTAAAAACAGTTTCCTAAAGCTAAATTTTGACGGTTCGAGAATAGAATGCAATAAAGCTGCTTTAGGATATTGTATAAGAGATCATAATGGTAAAGTCGTTTTGTTAGGAGAAAAAAAGTGCGGATCTAATAGTATTCTTGTTGCGGAAGCTCTCGCTTTAAAAGAAGGTATTTTAGCCGCTAAACACTTAGGAATCTCAAAGTTAATTGTGGAGGGTGATAACTTATGTGTTATTAACTCACTTCGTAGTACTTCACAAATTCCTTGGGAAATCTCTAGTATTATCAAGGATGTGAAATTAGATCTTCATTTCTTTGATAAAGTGATAATTAAACATTGTTTTCGTAAAGCCAACAAGGTTGCTGACTTCATGGCTTCTATTTGACATTCATGACTGATAACCGTCGTGAGGTATCAAAAATAAGATTTATAATTTCCAACTACAACTATAGCAAGCGGCAGTCGGGTCGAACCACAGAGAGGCAGATGTAAATTCTAGTTGATTTAAATTCAGTCTAAAGTAACAATTGTGGGGGTTGAGTTGATTTGATCTAAAGCTAAGAGTAAAAACAGTAAACTAAAAAGACGGATTAAACAGATAAAGAAGGGGTACTAGGATGGTCGGTTCATTAAAGCTTCGGCGGCAGCATACTAAACAGGTCTAAATCGAACACAAGTGAGGCGGGAAACAAGAGGTCTTCTCGGTCTACTTTTAACAAATAGCATCTTTCGATCTCGCTATAGGTCCCTAATATCACTAATACTGACTCTCGTCCTGAAAAGCGACTAACGGTCTAAACTATACCTATCTTTCGATCGCAGCACAGTTTAGTCGATTTAATTGGTGATCAAATAACTTACCCTATCTTTCGATCTAATGGGTTTGTCATAAATTAAGTATCTAACTAGTCGCATGCATTCGATTTGTTAAATACAACATTAAAATCAATTAAAACGAAGGGTAACCTCACGAGGTCAGTCGATCGACCGAGAATGTCAGTCGATCAACTGACACGCGAATCAGGCCGTGTTCAATACTTTGCCGCCTACGCTAAAATTCGCCTACATCCTAGCACAAATAATCTAGCTACTCATGCTAAGGGTAAAAGCAATAACATTAACGATAAGAATTACTGAATTCATGCTTGAAACGATAAAATAAGCAATTAACATAAACGATAAAATTGGTTGCGGGAATCTAACTATCAATTCTATACTAATGAAAATAAAGAAGAACTAAAATTAGGGCAGTAGAATACCGAGATTGCAGAGGAAAGATTAGGAATAAGAACTGAAAATCCAATGCTCAACAATAATCCAAACCCTAAATTATGAAAGCTAATGTCAAACTGATGAATTTCTGAACAAAACTTGATGATAAACTGAATGAATTAGGTTATGTTATAAACAGAGTATACGTAACATAATTCCTAAACCTAGTAACTAGTGGGCTTGATAAATCTCGATCTTTTAATTCTCGTCTGGAATAGCGTCTTGGTCGATCGACTGATAGGACTGGTCGATCGACTGGTCTTCAGCAAACAGTAGCTTCTGGGACCCGATGGTTGGTCGATCGACTGATTAAGCTGCTACTAGACTTCATATTTCTCGTGGACTTGTCTTTTGGGCCTTGAATTGCGCACCAAGCTCGTTCCTCAGGTGAATGCTTCACGTCATATGCAATGCGAGATACTCGGGGGCGGATTTGGCTCGATTTCCGCTGGATTCTTCACATTTCTGCAATAATGTACAAAATACGGAAGTAAACGGAAATAGGACGAAATGCAGCATAAACTACATGAATGAGCTCTGAAATGCGTGTAAAATGGGATGTAAAACATCATATAAAAGACACGCATCAAACTTCTCCAAACCAAACCCTTGCTTGTCCCCAAGCAAGAACTAGACTCGATCTAATGACCTAATGGAACGAGTTCAATCTTAGAGCGAAATGCAACATGTAAAGCCTAAACCATTTTAATGCACAACCAACAAAAAATTAGCAAATGAATCATGCAAACGAGTTATGGAGTCGTTAAAAACTGCTGAACCGTCAACTGCAGAGACTTATCAAATTGGACTCTCACGGGTCGCTCAAATCACACAAATGAGCAGAGGTGAATAATGTATAAGATAGAAAGAAGTAATTTTGTAGGGACTCTCACCTAACTACGACCTATAAGAACATGCCTGCAATCTAATATGAAAATGATCTCTACAACCGTACATACGCATTCCAACCAACAAGAGACCATGACACATGCCGAGATATATATGTGGATATGTGAGGTATGGGTAAGAAGAGGCAAAACATTTATGGAAAAGTGGAGATACAGGTGATCAAGCTAGTACCAAAACGGAACCAAATGGCAACATCCAACTTCTTGCTCATAATCAAATGAAACGGTGCTATAGCAAGCACAAATCTCACAATTTCCGGAGATATAAGTAATCAACTAACTCCCCATGAGGTAAGAATAAAACATGGGAGCAAAAATCGCCAAAAGATAAAGATTGAATTATGCGAATTAATTTCCTTCTCGGACCCCAGTCGATCGACCTATAGGGGCAGTCGATCGACTGCTGAAACAGTACAGAACTCTTTTTTCTTTTTCGAATTATTTTTTCATTTTTTTTTTCTTTCTTTTTCTTTTTCCTCCTTCATTTCATCTTCCCAATATTATCTCAAACATGAGCATATGCTACCAAAAACGAGTAACAACCCCAAGAACACAGACTACTAGCTTGATAAAGGACAGGCTAAATGTAGGATGTAGTAAATGGGACAAAAAAGGGATATTTTTGGCAGTGTGAAGTTTATGGGCAAAATGAGAAAAGGGAAACCGCTACCACATGTGTCAACTAACCACAGACCGAATGCGTACAGGTATTAAGCAGATTAAGTTCATATTTATGCACATTTATGTGACATGCCTCATAAGGAGTACTACTCACATTCCTAAATAAACCGGTCAGAGATGTCACCAGTTATAGGCTCTAATTCTCAGAATATATGTTGTAGTTTGCCAATTTTCTAAGTCAAGTCTCAAGTCCAGCAAATAATTTAACGAAAACTCGTAGATATGCAATTACGATTCCACTAATAACATGATGATAAGCAAGGCTCAGGCAAAACAGGTGCAAAATGCAATATCATCCTTGAAATACTATCGTTCCGACTCGACCTATATGCTAAAATAAACGTGCATTTTTTGAAATTTTGAAATTTTTTCAATTTTTTTGAATTTTTTTGTATATATAAGAGAAATGAAATAAAACAATGCAAGACAAAATTAAACGTGAATGCAAGCAAATGATATGCGACGCAAAACCCTTCCCCAAACCAAATCGCACAATGTCCCCATTGTGCAAAATCATGTAATGAAGAAAAGAGAAATGGGAATTTGCGTATATTGAAAGAAATAAACATGACGTTAAGTGGAAATTGGGAACTTACAAGACTTTAAGCGCATCAAAGGAAACCTCCCCAAACCAGCGTGTGCTAGGAGGTTTCAGTAGCCAGCAGTGCTACTAATAGGTACCTGAAAGACAAATAAAACTACGCATAAAACCGAGAAACAATTTTGAAGCGGTAAAATTGTGCACAAATGAGACTATAGAAGAAATAAAGAAATGGACGGAAAATAAAGTGGAGTAGAAAACTCCCTTAAGTCCGTAAATCGACCAAACACAGCAGGGGAGCGGTCGTGAATAGGTACAGCAGTGTCTTCGGTCGATCGACCAAAGGCGTCGATCGACGGATGAACAGAACGAAGCTCCTGGAAAGCGCAACTCAGTCGATCGACCAATTAAGCCAGTCGATCGACTGAAAGTACTGCTGTACTCCTTACTTCTTCGTATTTGCTCAATAACTTGAGCAAATAAGGTCTAAAAACCTACAAATGCACAATGATACGTGCCCAAAATTGCGCGAAACCCAGAAAAAAGTCTAAAGTACTTAAAAATCCTAAGCAAGCGAAATAAAATGCGAAGTTTTCGCGCACACAAAAGCAATAAAAATTGTCTTTAACAAAAGCAAATAAAATGAAGTTTATAACGAGCTCGATCAACTAATAGTTGATCAAGAAGGACCACGGTATGGCCCACTTTGTCGGCTTCTGGCTACTAGAGGTAGCCTCAATGGTGCTTATTTGAGTAGTTACACCCTTCCTAGCTTCCACGTCCGTATGGCTCAACGGATCAACACTCTCATCATCTCCCCAGTCAAGGATCTCTTCGGGCTTGTCAGAATCCAAATCAGACTTTCTGGCTTTAACCGGCTCGTCATCAACAACTTCATCAATTCCATAGCTCAGACAACCAAGACCTCCTCTTTGAATGATCGGTTTCTTCGCAGCTAGAGTGACCTGCAGCTCTTCCTTCCCCAAACCAGCTCCTGCAACATCTAAAACAACAGATTCTTCCTCCCTTTTGCTCCCAATCTGGGGCGGAGGGGTTAGCACAGGAGTAGTAATAGAGAGAGGTAAGTCAGGAAGCAGAAAGTACGATTTCTTTTCAGAAATCGTGTTATAAGTCACCGGCCACATGGGGTCCTTTTTCTTAGCCGGTTGGGCAAAAACAATAGAGTGCTTGCCTACCTTGAAAGTCAAGGTTCCTAGACCGACATCTATGACTGCACCAGCAGTGTGCAGAAATGGCCTACCCAAACTAATGGGTATATGAGCATCCTCAGGCATGTCAAGTACAACAAAGTCGACGGGGAAAAAGAACTTCCCTATTTGGACAGGGATGTCCTCTAAGACTCCTATTGGCTGGACCGTAGATCGGTCAGCCATCTGAACTGTCATGTCTGCCACCGCGAACCTAGTCAATTTAAGCTTCCTAGCTAGACTCAAAGGCATGACGCTTATACTGGCTCCTAGGTCACATAATGCCTTCTCAATAGAGAAGGTACCTATATTACAAGGAACAGAAAAGCTACCCGGGTCCTCTAGCTTATGGAGTGCAGTGTGGGACAAGTAAGAGCAAGACTCTTCAGTTAAAGCGACAGTGTGGACATGTTCAAGCGACTTTTTCTTTGATAATAGCTGTTTCATAAATTTAGTGTATGCTGGCACTTGGTTAACTAACTCAAGGAAGGGTACCTGAACATTCAAGCTACGAATAACTTTCTCAAACTTACCGAAAGATACTGTTCCTTTGTCGGCACTAGTCTCTCCTGGGATATGGGGTGTAAGAAGTACCTTAGCCCTCTTCTCTAAATCGCGTCTGCATCCAGCATCCGTGGACTTAGGTGGAAGTCCACCGCTTTCTCCTTGTTGAAACTTGAACCCTCCTCAGACCGTCTCAAATGTGAGCCATTGACCGTCATTGGGTCAAACTTCGGAACCGGGACGGACCCATCAGCACTCGGGTCTGGTCCTAACACCTTCGGGGTTGTCGTGCCTCGAAACAAATGGTCCCTCAAGTTATCGGGCATCGGAGGACGAAAAATCTCGCTATCAGCAGTATCCTTGGTCGATCGACCACTGTCCTCAGTCGATCGACCGTTGTGCACAATTCCAGAAGCTCCTGTAACCCGTGTATCAGTCGATCGATCGGTGTATATCCCGATCGACTGATATACCTAGTAGACGCCTGTTTCTTTGATTTATTCGTTGAAGCTTTCTTTTGACTTGTTTCCGGCTCATCTTTTTCAACAGCGTCCTCGACCATGGCAGGTCCCTCAAGGGTGGACCCACTCCTCAAAGTGATGGCATTTAAGGTCTTCTTTTAGTCAGTTTGAGTCGGCAAGTGTTCGGGAGCTCGAGTGTTACTTTGGCTAGCCAATTGAGCAATTTGGCTCTCTATTAGCTTCATCCCGGCCTCTCTTGCTTGGGACTCCTTTAGCAACAAGTTCTTAAGCTCGGAAAATTCAGAATTCTGCGATTGTTGCTGCTGCGGCACATAGGGAGGTTTCTGATATTGTTGTTGCTTTTGATGAGGAGGTACATAAGGTTGTCTTTGCTGCGGAGGTTGAGTTGGATTCAGGACATTTTGGCTCCTCCAACTCAAGTTTGGGTGGGCATTCGGCTCATAGTAGGTGTTTGTCTGCCTATAGTGTTGAAAGGCAGCACAAGACTCAAAGGGACTAGGACAATTCTTCGAAACGTGTCTCTCAGCTCCACACCTTTCGCAGACAAAAGGACCGTCTGACACAGCATTTACTTGGTACATCCCACCTTTAGAAACTCCTCCTAGTTCATACTTGTCAAATCTTGTAGTAAGAGCTTCAAGCGCAGCAACAGAGGAAGATTCAGCAGCTCTCCTCTAGTTCCCTTTGGAATTACCATACTCAGCCTTGTGGGTGGCTAGATCGTCAATGATCTTCCGCCCCTTGGTTGCTCCCAAATTCTCAGCAAATCGGCCATTGGCTGCAGCATCCAAAATGGCCCTCTGATCGTCGTACAACCCATTATAGAAATGATTGCACAAGCTCCATTTTTCGAACCCATGGTGCGGTATGGTTCGTACCAGCTTCTTAAATCGGACCCATGCCTCGTGGAAGTTCTCATCCGGCCCTTGTTTGAAACTTGTGATTTGGGCTCTAATAGCAATCGTCTTAGAAGCAGAAAAGTACTTCTTGTAGAATGCCAATGCCAAGGAATTCCAATCAGTAATCCCATGAACGGCTCGGTCCAGATCTCTATACCACTCCCTTGCAGCATCACGAAGGGAGAAGATAAACATGGTCTCCTTGATCTGGTCCTGAGTCACGCCAGCTGGTGGGGGTATGGAACAGCAGTAGCCAATAAAGGTCTTCATATGCTTAGCTGCATCTTCATTTGCAGCTCCCCCGAACTGGTTTCTCTCAACCATGTTAATGTATGAAGGCTTTGGTTCGAACTTCCTGGCATCTCCTGGTAATTCGAACCCCTTATATAAGTTTTCAGCTGTCGGCTCAGAATGACTAGCTATACTCGCTTCCTCGGCCATGATTTGAATTTCGGAGAAGTAACTGTCTCGGTGAAGAAGTGGAAACGGGTGAAGATCGTGGGTCTTCTTCGAACAACTCGTTCTCGTAATAGCTTGACAGAGTACTCAGCTCTTCCTCTGTCGGTAATACCCTTTGTGTTCGTCTCAACTCGCGCAAAGATTTCTCTATCTCAGGATCAAATGGTACTAGTTCACCACCCCGTGACTGCGCGATAAGAAGAAACTACAAAAAGAATATAAGAAGAGTTTAAGGAACAGAAGTCCCTTAAACTAAGAAAGACTAAAATTAAAACAACTAAAATTAGGACTATTGCCTCCCCGGCAACGGCGCCAAAATTTGATACCCGTCGTGAGGTGTCAAAAATAAGATTTATAATTTCCAACTACAACTATAGCAAGCGGCAGTCGGGTCGAACCACAGAGAGGCAGATGTAAATTCTAGTTGATTTAAATTCAGTCTAAAGTAACAATTGTGCGGGTTGAGTTGATTTGATCTAAAGCTAAGAGTAAAAACAGTAAACTAAAAAGACGGATTAAACAGATAAAGAAGGGGTACTAGGATGGTCGGTTCATTAAAGCTTCGGCGGCAGCATACTAAACAGGTCTAAATCGAACACAAGTGAGGCGGGAAACAAGAGGTCCTCTCGGTCCACTCTTAACAAATAGCATCTTTCGATCTCGCTATAGGTCCTTAATATCACTAATACAGACTCTCGTCCTGATATTAGGATAGTATGACAGAGTGGTGTAGATGACAACCAGCTTAGTTGGTAAACTCATGAGAGGTGGTACTCATGGGTTCAAATTCTGTCAGCATTAAAATCGTCCTTTTGGCTCCCTTCACACTGAAAAAAAAAATAGTACTCCGTATGACATAGCAATTTATGGACTATACAACCAGTTGTATATGTTCTATGGTGTATAATCTGAGCTTTGTGATAAAGTATCCGAGCTTTATGTTAAAGAATATGAGCTTTAGTAGAAAGTATTGAGTTCATCCATTTACACATTAAAAACATGAACTTTGAATTAGCTCAGAAAGAATACATATAAGCTCGGATTTTTATACCTTGGTTGTACAATGCTTATGTATAATCCTATTTGTGGTGACATAGTAGTCCATATTCACCGTGAAAGCTAAATACAACCAAGCTCGTATATAACTGGTCCCTCGAAATTTAAGGCCTTCTTCTCCGAACCTACTTAAACAAGCTATCAAACGGCACTGACAAATTCAGTTACTTTAGTTTCAGCAAACTGCCATCAATGTGCTTAAAGAGGTCCAGGCTTTTCTCCAAGCAAACCCAAAGGAAATCGTTACAATATTCATAGAGGATTATGTGACATTATAGTAAACTGAAATAAGAAACAGAGAATAGTGAAAGTATTTTTTTCTGTGTTTTTCATTCATCGTATGAGAGTTAATTTATACAAGAGAAAGTTGCTACAAAAGGGCTAACAAACCCTGTAAATAAGGAATATACAATAGGAACGTAATCACAAAATAATAGCAACCGAAATATTTACGATTTGCATAATATCCGAGATATTATGCTAACACCCTCCTCAAGCTGGAGCATGGGGATTAGCAATGCCCAACTTGCCCAACAAATGATGAAACAGAGAACGACTGAGAGCCTTTGTGAGTATGTCCGCAAGCTGAGTTGAGGTGGTAACATGTGATGGCGTAATAGTACCCCGTACAATCTCATCACGGACAAAATGACAGTCAATCTCGATATGTTTTGTACGTTCATGAAAAATGGGATTATTGGAAATATGGATAGCCGCCTTGTTATCACAATGAAGCGTGACAGCTGAACATTGATCAAAACCCAGACTTCGAAGCAAGCCTTTTAACCAAATAATTTCACAAGTAGCGGAAGCCATGGCACGACATTCAGATTCGGCAGATGAACGAGAGATAGTGGCTTGTTTCTTTGTTTTCCAAGAGATTGGTGAACCTCCAAGAAATACAAAATACGCGGACAAGGAACGACGAGTGATAGGACAGCTATCATAATCTGCGTCACAATAGGCCTCAAGTACCATAGACGCGTCAGCGCGCAATAAAATGCCCTGTCCCGGATTCCCTTTGAGATAACGAACAACGCGTATAACCGCATCCTAATGGTCTTGAGACGGGGCTTGCATAAATTGCGAAAGAATATGGACCGAATAGGTAATCTCAGGACGAGTAAGGGTGAGATAAATTAACTTGACGACCAAACGACGATACTTCGTAGGCTCAGAAATTAACGGCTTCACACGTAAGGCAAGTTCATGTTTTTCTTCCATCGGAACAGGAGCCGGTTTTGAGCCAAGAAGCCCCGTCTCCGTTAATAAATCGAGGGTATATTTACGCTGACGCAAAAAAATACCACTCAAATTCCGTGCCCCCTCAAGTCCCAAAAAATATTTTAATTTACCCAAGTCTTTCATTCGAAAACACTGACTTAGATAGTTTTTAAACTCTTGAATGGCGACACTATTATTACCAGCTATTACCAAATCGTCAACATATACGAGAAAATTGATAACAATATCATCCTTACGATAAATAAATAGGGAATGATCACAAGGACTATGAGAAAAACCATAGTCACATAAAGCATTAGCAAGTTTAGCATACCAGCAACGCGGAGACTGACGGAGCCCATACAAAGACTTATGAAGACGGCACACCTTTCCACGCAGCCCACGACCAAACCCCAGCGGAAGTCGCATGTACACCTCCTCCTCCAAATCCCCATGAAGAAAAGCGTTTTGAACATCCATTTGGTGTAGTTCCCAATTATTTATGGCAGCGATAGTAAGAAATGTTCGAACCGTCAGCATTTTTACCGTAGGAGCAAAAGTCTCGGCAAAATCAATCCCTTCTTGTTGGTGATTGCCAAACACGACTAGTCTTGCTTTATATCGCTCAACTGTTCCATCCGGTTTTCGTTTTATTTTATAAACCCACATACATCCAATAGCGGTTTTATTTGATAGCAAATCCACTACGGACCAAGTATTATTGGCTTCTAAAGCAGCGATTTCCTCCTCCATGGCTTGCTTCCATTTTGGGTCTCGGACAGCCTCTTTAAAGGAGTTGGGTTCCGTATCATTAGTAATTGCTGCAAGAAAATGTTGATGGGCAGTCGAAAAATGCTTACAATTAACATAATGATCAATAGGATACGGAGTACCTGTGACGAGTTTTGATGTGGGTGACGGGTTTGACGGAACCAGAGTCGTGTTAATGTGTTCATGCACCTTATCCCAGCGCACAAAGTCTTTATGACGGGAATTATCAAACTTTAGTCGTTTACCTCGACCCATATCTACACCAGAAATTGAATCAGAAATGATCTCATCCGTGTTAACCAGAGGATCACTGGATGCACTCCCATTACCATCTTCTCGAGCCATGTTCTGATCAAGAGGAATCAGATTAGAGGGACCGGAATTATCAGTTTGAACACCCGAAGGAACAGCATCAGACGAAAGTGGGGACTCTGTTTCAGTACCCTGTTGCTGCGTTTCTACAGTCTCAACCGCACCCTCAACCTGCAAACTACCTGACCCTTCTTCCTCGACAATGGGTGGGGAAAGTGCTGATGATGAGGCAAAATCAGAGAAAAAGTCAGACGCAACAGGAGAGTCTGTTACAGAAGACTCAGAGATGATTTCATGTGCCGCAAAAGGGAATTAGTCCTCAATAAACTGAACATCTCGTGACTGAAAATAGTCGCCCGTCTCAAGAGCATATAAATGTCGACCTTTCTTACCGAACGGATATCCAATAAAAATACAACGGCGACTCCGGGAATCGAACTTATCACGAGCGTAAATATTTTTAGCATAACATAAACACCCGAAAACCCGAATTAAGCCCATATCGGGAAGTTTACCAAATAACAGTTCAAAGGGAGTTTTATTATGCAAAGTTCGAGTAGGAGTACGATTAATTAAATGTGCCGCTGTCAAAACACACTCCCCCCAAAACTCAATAGGTAACGGAACTTTGGAATCGTAAGGCTCGAGCAACATTTAAAATATGCTGATGTTTTCTTTCGACCCTAGCATTCTGTTGGGGTGTTTAAACCATGGAAGTCGGAAAAATAATACCATTTTCTCGAAAATACGGAATAAGCCCCTTGAATTCCGTCCCATTATCGCTTCGGACAATTTTCACATGACTATTAAATTGTCGAGCAATTAGAGAAAAAAAATCACGCAGAAGTTTAGGAACTTCGTCCTTTTTTTTCATTAAGTAAACCCAGACACACCTCGAAAAATCGTCAACAATGGACAAAAAAAAAACGAGAATCACACGCACGATTGGGATGATACGGCCCCCAAATATCGCAATGAATTAAATCAAACAAACAATCAGCTTTATTATCACTCAACGGAAAAGCAGTACGAGTCTGTTTTGCCCGAAAGCAAATATCACAAGACGAAAAATCCGAATGAAAACTGGAAATAGAAGGAATATGCTTCATAACCCGATATGAAGGATGTCCTAGTCGTTGATGCCACAACGCAACACTGTCTTGCCCGGTCACAACATTAACCCGAGTAGGTTCCGTCATTGTCAAGTAGAAAAGCCCATCCGAAAGATCACTCTCACCAATCGTCGTCAAGGCATGGTCCTGTATCAGGCATTTGGAGTTAGTAAATTTCACACATAATTCATGTGTGGATAGCAGCTGCGAGACCGACAAAAGATTGCACTTAAAAGACGGAACGAATAAAACATAAAAAAGAGACAATTTATCATTAAGCTTTATTGTCCCTGTCTTAGTGGCTGTCAAACTTGCACCCGTTGGTAAGCCGATATTGACGGGGTGATATTAACACACGATTCAAATAATTCCTCATTATAACAAACGTGTGTGGAGGCACCCGTATCAATTATCCATGTGAAAGGAAGCTTACTATTCAGTCGAACCATATTAGTAACAACTGGGGTCTCACCGAAGATAGCAGTTGTTTTTGCAGCGGAAGTCGAAGTCGAAGAGTCCCCTGTGACATGAGTAATCCGTGCTCCCGTACCATCCTGGTTCGAGAGAGCATAAACCGGATTGATTTGATTAACAGTACCGCTCCCCTCACTACCAATTGATTTATCGTCAACCATTGTGAAGGATCAACAAAAGAGAGAAAAAGAATGAAACAATATCGCAAGAACAACCTTGCTCACGATACCATATAGTAAACTGAAATAAGAAACACAAAAAGAGAGAAAGAGAATTGTGAAAGTATTTTTTCTGTGTTTTCCATTCATCGTATGAGAGTTAATTTATACAAGAGGAAGTTGCTACAAAAGGGCTAACAAACCCTGTAAATAAGGAATATACAATAGGAACGTAATCACAAAATAATAGCAACCGAAATATTTACGATTTGCATAATATCCGAGATATTATGTGAACAGACATCTACGAATGGCCTTACTAAGCTCTTCAAAGCTGCTGGGCTTGACAAGCTGATGTTTCCTCTGTCTCGGATGCCTAAAAATGGCGGCGACTGGCCAACTGTGGATGATATGGTGCAGAAAAATCAGCGATTACTAGTCTTTACCTCTGTCAAATCCAAGGAGGCTTCTGAAGGGATTGCCTACAATTGGAACTACGTGCTTGAAAATCAATGTGAGTTGATCGTCTTGATATTCTCTGTTATATTTGTTATTACAAGTGTTAATCTCAGTAAAATAACAGTTTTTGTGCGTAGCTTCTACAACCTGATATACGAGGTATGTTTTAAAAAGACCAATTTCAATTTTACGCGACCTAAAAATATAACGATTTGACTACAACATATGACTGACCTGAATCACTCATTTTAAATAGAGGTCGTAAAAAGCATGATTCAAAATTACCAAAATAACCTCATTTGACGCGATCAGTGACCTACTGACCATGGACTTGAGAAATCGCGAATCCAAACAGAAACGTAGCATAAATTGACCAGACACCCAGACTGGTAACACTGTACTTAGAAAGAACCTATGATATTTGTATATAAAATGACTCAACTGTAATAAGACGATCCAATTTTAGTCCGGTTGATTTGTTTGCCACACTATGGCGAACTGACGGACTGGCTTCCAGTGTATAAATAACGAAACCCTTAATTGTCACTTTGTAAAGATTTTAGCTGGAGCTATGCAGAATAAAGCAATCTTGTGTGATGTTGATGGAACTGCAGATGGTGATGACGGGATGATAGCAGGTTCATGCAAAAACCGTGATGAATCTCCGGCATTAAGCACAAAAACAATATCTCTGGTTCTTGAGAATTACTTTCCGGATTATCCCAATTCCACTAAAGCCTGCTTGGACAATTCAGTCCCCTTGACTCAGATGATCAATACTTGTCTCCAACAAAACGCAAAACAATGGCCTAACTTCATTGCTGTCGATTACTACCAGGTAACATCTTACATCCCTCTGTACCGTGTATAATTAAAATTCCACTCGCAATCGAATAGTCAATTGTTTCACTTTGATCTCGCTCTTTGCATTCTGACGGATGACCATATTGTCTCAAAACACTAACAGTAGCCCTTAGGACTTGAAATTTTTGGTTTTCTATGCAGAGGAGCGACGGTGGTGGTGCTTCAAAGGCAGTTAATATAGCTAATGGTCATCTAACTTGTGGATGTGACAACATCGCTTATTGCAAGGTTAGCTTGTCTCTCATGTGCATGTTTTATTACCTCACGTCTCCCTAACTCCCTACGTCCGATTTATAGTCCCAACACTGTTCATGTACTGTACGGCCCATCAAAACTGGCCTGTCCAACCCAATAAAGAAGCGAATATGAACGTTATTACTTGAAAATTTTGTATAGGCCGGACTGATAATCTGTCCTGAATCCGTTAGCTCCTAGTCTCCCGTATTATTAATAGGTTTTGGTGCTCTTGAAATAGGTGAATGCATCATTTGGGTCATGCAATGTGCTAGTGCTTGCACCACCTCCACCAGCTGCATTACCATCGTCAACACCGCCTGAAACAAAATCTAATAGCGCTGGACATCCAACCCTGCAACGGTGGTTGTACGGATCCTTGTTTACAATCATTTTCTTGTCATATCTTTGAAAATATTACCGAGTGGGTATTCTTGTATTCTTGTATGTTCGACCCATTTCACATATTCCACCATAAATGAGTAACATAGGCACCCATTTTTCCCACTTGTATAGGACAACCTTATGTATGATATCAGTGAGATTGAAAATTTTATTGATTTTTCCCTAACTTAATCTCCTCTTCCTCTCTTTTGTCGTAAAAAGCATTGTATTTGTGCCACGAGGGCGCTAAACAATGAAAGTCCACATGAAAAAATGTTTACATGAGCATATTAGAAATCACAAATTCTCATTATAGACGGGAGATATCTATCTACACAAAACTTTAGAGAGACGGTCTCTCAATAACTATTGAGAGACCTCTCACATGATGAGGGGAGGAAGTTACTTAATTTCTATTTCCTATGTTATGTCTCTCACTAATTTAGTGGGAGACGGTATCTCACGAAACCTTCTGCTCCATCTATAGTTATAGACGAGCCAAATATCCACCAACTTTAAGCATAAGACAAGCAACACGTTGCATGCTGAGGCCCAAAAATGTCACCAATATTTGACCCGTCTTTCACTTTAGACGGATATATCCGTCTATAGTGAACTAATTGATTAGAAATACATATAATGAAATCCCGTCGGCTTTAAAATCACCCTTATGGCTCCCCTTAGACCAAAAAAACAGAGGGAAAAAAACAAAACAAAAAAAAACAAAAAAAAAAAAAAAAGAGCTCTGTATATACTATGTTAGGAGTGCAGTGAGTGAAAATTAAACAAGATGGCTGACACAAGCACCCATAGATCCCAATGATGTCCTACTCCTAGGGTGGGTATCCCTGAGTCAGTGCCAAAAAACTCAAGTGATACGAGCGATAATACCGCCATCCTTGTTCGTCTCGAAAAGCGAGATTTAATTGTGACAAGTACAAATAGTCAGGCCGATTTCATGTGCCATGGTGACGGCATGATTGAAGATTACCGGGCATCTTGGGGGTGCACGATAGGTAAAGCGATTTAATTGCTCCTATGTCAAGATTAATGTACATGTACAACACCATCCTTGACTAACGTCACAAATATAATATCTGGACGAATTTATTTGTTGATGTTGAGAATCTCAAGACGTGTTGCATATATTGGTTTGCAATGCAGAAATTTGGAAGGTGAAATAAACGATCAAAACCACTTCACGTAGCCATGTGTCAAAGTTTGATTCAGAATAGCCACAAAGACATTAAGGGCTTACATGGACATGGTGATCTATCTGTTATGGATGAGGCGAGGCGGCATAAAGCACAATGTGAACAGCTAAACCAAGCATTGATTTACCATAAATGACATCATGGGATGTAATTCGCGGTGTTGAGAATTTCGGTAGTTATGATACAATCATCCAAGATGGTCTTCAGAAGCGGAATTTTAAAACTACAACACTCAAATTATTATCGCAAGTGTGCACATTGGATATGAAAATTGCATTTGATCCTTTGATCATATAATAAAGTGATTAGCCAGCCATCTTTGACATCTGTTGTGGTAGACTAGACGGCTAAATCGAACAACCAGGAGTCCATGATAATGTCATTCAAGTGCCTAATAGTCATCCAGATAATTCTTCAAAGAGATGACAACATGCGGGACAGGAAATCCGGACTCAAACAGACATTGCCTCATCACAAATTGCCAAAAATAAGACTAGTGTGGCGTAAATGGCCCTATTCCATATTATACTATCAGATAATGGAAGTAAACAACTATGTTGGTACCATAACATGGACTTACATAAGAGTCATAAAAAAAGTGGGTAATACTACTATTTAAAGCCAAGAGAGAGAAACAGAAGCTCTACAATTTAGGTATGTAGTTTATATGAATAAGAATTTGAGATGTTCAAACCTTTCGCCTTTCGCCTTTATCTATTGTATACGAATGCGTAATTGTCAAATTTGTTCATAAAATGATGACTTCAATGCAATTCTCCCACAGGTGCCTCATTTAGCCATAGGAAATGGATAAAGTCATACAACTTTGCGCTCACACTCACCTGTTTAATATAATAGTAACAAACTATTATAATTAGTTTCAAATAAACGCATTCAATACAGAATTAATATTCTACCAGAGTATAAGAACTCCCAACAAATAGTACCTTGTATGGCGTAGGATTTAACCTCCTCATGTGGTCTGGACGCATTTGCTTCAGTTGCTTCATGCACCTCTCTCTGATGTCCTTAAGAGGTGGCATGTTTTCTCTCGTTTTGTCTACAACAAGCAAAGGATTCATAACTCATTAAATCCATCCCAAATATTGTCAATTTTGTCGATTAAATTATCCACATATAGTCAATGTAAAATTTGTCATGTTTGAGTTTGATATATCAAACTATTTCCATACAATCGAATTTAAAAAGTTGTAGATTTGTAATTACTCCCTCCATTTTTTTATATATGACGTTTTGCATTTACGAGATAAGCCTTTGACTTTAATATTTTAAAAAATATATTTGTTCAAAAAATATATAAATGGTACCAAAAAATTCCTTACGAAAAAATCTTTCATATGAATATACATATCATAATATTTAGTCTTATATTTTAAGAGATATTGAAGAGAGAAGAGAGTGTCTCGAAATGTGAGAAAGTCATATATAAAAAAACAGAGGGAGTATAATATAATGTGAGAAAATATCAGTCAAGTCAACATTGTTTGATCATCAATTCAATGGGGACAATATAGATATGGAGGGACTGTGTTTAATAGAAGTGCATCGAGGCAAAGAAAGCGTAGCAATAAGAGTGTAGCATTGTAACTGATTACACTCAATAAAGCCATTATTCTTTGTGGATCCACTTTAGTGTTCCTCCACAAACTCTCCATGTCTCCATCAGTAAACATGATATTGCTTGAAAAGAAATTCACAATGTTGGTGCCCGGGGCTCAAAGACTGTTGCAAGCACATACAAGACATGCACGAATATACAGTGTATCGTGTACCAGATTTAAGATAGAAAATCATACCTGAGCTACCACTCCAATAGCACTTGAATAGCTCCTCCACTTGTTGTGGTACCACATATGCTCTTTTGGACTCATTGAATGGATGACGGCAGAGAATTCTCTCACCAGCCTGCAATCAGAGGACATATTTTAGTACTCGGCAAATGATGATTAATTTGTGGACACAAGATTAAATGGAGCACATTCTTAATTTACACCGTATTTGCTTCTCTGCTCTAAATAGAACCATGTGCTTGCAAGGGTCCTTTGCAAACTAATGCCTTCGACTCAATATGCAGAATTCAACAACAAATTCCACTTTCTGTGAGCAAATTTTCGCAATCAACTAAAGCTGTAAAACAAGGTGGTTTGACCCGAAAACTTAAAATCTCACCCTATCAAGCAACAATTCAGCTTTCAATTGGATTTTACTACGAAGATTTAATTTACAGTTAGTTTCTACACTCCCTTCCGTGAGAGAGTAAACTTCTCATTACTCCTATAACAAAGAGTTTATTAATCAAAAGCAAGTGCAAAAATCATCTTTCCTTTACTATAGTATCTACACAAGCTGACAGGTGAATCCAGAAGTCCCTAGGTTAAGACTGAAGCCACAATGCACTAGTAAAAATGAGCTTCCTTTACTATGGTATCTCCATAAGGTAAAAAGTAAAGCCACAAGTGTTAGTCCCTACTGATACGATTATGGATCTACTAATTCGACTAGGATACAAGTTAATTATTAGTTATCTGTTAGGAGTTATTTCCGATCGTTGTTCGTAGGATTGTTAGGCGGGTGCTCTTGCTAGAATAGGAGTTTTATTTCAACTAGAATTAGTCAATATAATTAGTATAAATAACATGCATTATATTAGGGACTAAGACAAGTTATAAATAAAAGTTCAGAAAAACTCGATCATGATTTGATCACCAACCAAGGTTTGAACGTTTTTTTCAAATCTCGTTTAAAATTAAGATCGGCGTCTTTATTTTAAACACCCATTGGATCGAGGTCTTGGCAGATCTTCGACCCAAATATCGCATTGGCTCAAAGTCTTGCGGACTTTCAGTCAAATATCCCATCGAGAACAATCTCGTCCCTTCGTGAATCAAGGTCCCGAGTTCGACTTTCACCCCAACAACGTTTGTTGTTTATTATCGCTTCCGTACCCGTATCACCTACTACCTTCAGTTCTCTTTCACAATGATAAAAGGCACAACTACTAGATTAGCTAACCAAATTGACTCACTCAGTAAAAGTTAAAAAAGTAAACTCTTGACATCCACAAAAAACAGTGAGAAAAGTCATCAAAAGAAAATCTATAGACAAAAATAAGAGATGGTTTCTTAGTTGCTGGTTAGCGCATACCTTAGGAACTGGTTCATTTTCTCCAGTCATCAAGTCTACGAGAGCATATCCCTCTTTTCCATACAATCTGTAACATCGCTTCTTACATGGAATGGATACCTAAGAAAACAATGTGTTATATTTTATATGTGATTTTCTATCATCTAACACTGGCGCTAGGACTCTAGGAGACACAAACCGACCTTGGAAACATCTTCAGATAATTTCATACGAGGCTGATTATTAATCTCAACGAGCTTGAAAACGCAACCCAATGCAGCTTGAGCATAGCAAGTCACCAGGTAAGTCCCTATTCCAAACGCATCAACTCGATGGCCCTGTCTATGCAAATTTATAAAATATAATTAATGCCAAAAATTCAATAAAACTCATTTCTTACTTAGAAATAACCAGCTTAAGGTTGCATATGTGATATTTTATCCCCATTTGCTACAGTGGACTTTCTGGGTGTTAAGGTGATGTTAATTTTGAAGTGAAGTGACAGGTAACAGATACACTACAACAATATTTTATCACCTGTTTGTTTAGATGATCCAAAGTTTCCTCATTGAGGTCATTGCTAGCAGTAATACTCATCTTTCCAAAACCAGGAACTCCAAACTCTGTCTCAATAGCTTGAAAAAACTTGCGTGCCTCACAAGACAAATAAGCCAGGTCTCCAGAGTCCAATCTAATTCCCATGGCCTTATACCTGCAACCATGACATGAACTATAAAGTCAGATGAGATAATTATAAGAAATTGTTTATGCAGAATGGGTAATCTAAAGCCCTGATGGTAGAGAATTTATATCATTCTAACCACAACAATAAGAAGTTCGGAACTGTATGCAAACACAAAAAAATAGAGGGGGTTTTGTAAAGAAATAGAAAGACCCACCTACCCCCTTTTAAATGCTTCTATCATTTGTATTTCTAATATCATCCTCTACAACAGAAAGTCCCCTAATATGGTCGGACAAAAAGTGAAGAAAGATGAACTCAAAATAACATCTTGTCAATCCACAAGGTCTAATAGTTTGCTGCTTCACCTAGAGATGGAGGAGAGAAGTTACACAGGTGCTAAGTAACTAATGCAATTGCATAGAGAGAAATTAATATGCAAGTTAATAAAGAAATGCATCCTTCATCTTCCTTTCATACTCTAAATCTCTGAGAGCCAAAGCAACTGCACAGAAGTTTGGAATTCCGCTCCTCAAAACCTGCCACATTGCAATTGGTTTATTATGCAAATGAGATCACTTCCAATGTTAAGAGATCATCAACAACAAACCTTTACTCCACATAACATGAGCAACAAATCTTATGAATGTGACAAGGTTTCACAGTTCACAACTTTATGTTATATAATTTATGTTTCGCTTTTACTCAAACAGCTCACATGCTACGTAATCCTCTTTACCCTTATATATGCAGGACCCCTTGAGGCACTGGAGCAACGGTTTTAAGTTAAGTTTTGCTTTATGAGGCATACCAAGATCACATACAATGATACAAAGAGTCAAAAAGCTATGTGGTACTTCTTTCAACCAACTTGACCATCCCTGCCTCTTTGGTTCTAGCACCATAAAACTCATACTTTTGAGGCTCAACTTAGTTTTGCACAACTTAAAAGTTAAAACGCGTCAAATCTCCACAATTTAAAATTAGTTCAACATTATGACTCAACTTGTTGGTACCAAAACTCAAAATAAAACAATTAGGTCGAAAAAGTGTCTTCTGAAATGCAACAGACCAAACTGAGACCAGAAAAAGTGGGTCAAATATACCCGCCTGTTCAATTTTCACAATTTCAGCTTTTTTGGTGCTTAAAATCTGAATAAAAACACAATAATTTGGAAATGTGTAAAGTACTCCGTATATCTTAAAAAGAAGTGATGTGTACGTCAAACCAGATATAGTTGTATAAAGTAGGGTTACTAAATATGGGAGCTACTTCCAAAAGAAATTGGTTCCCCGTATACAAGAAGAAAAAAGTACTATTGATTTGCTGGCCAACCACGTAGATCATGGTACTGAAAATCTTGGGTTATATTTCATTTTTTCAAATCTAACTTGGCCACCCAAATGTTTAACTCTAATGGTATGTGCTCCACTTACTTGTTAGTTTGTCTAGGGACCATAGCAAACCAGTGGAAACATTTAGTGGTAGTTCTTTAATCAAATTAAAGAACTCTTATGTCCTCCCCAGTGGTCTGCCCACTCAAAAATCATATATATCCCTCATGAAGTCATCATAAACCTTTAGTAGTAGTTCTTTAACCATGCTTAGAAATCAATTTCAGTACAACCACCATTTCAATAACTCGAGAGTTGAAACATTACCAATTACCAATACCATACTGACTAAGTTTCTTGCTAGAATCTGAAACTCAAGGACTGATCGATATTAAAGAAAATCGGGTTTTCCTATGGGTTATC
Organism: Silene latifolia; assembly: GCF_048544455.1. Classification (NCBI taxonomy): domain Eukaryota; kingdom Viridiplantae; phylum Streptophyta; class Magnoliopsida; order Caryophyllales; family Caryophyllaceae; genus Silene; species Silene latifolia. Next base: position 94,402,127 of record NC_133538.1, on the reverse strand, counting down.
CCTGTGTTTTATCAAATTCTACATGGTACCCCTTAACTTTTAAGAAACTATGGGGTACCTCTGTATTTAAACATTCTACGTAGTGCCTCTCAATAACAATTTCCATCAACATTTTTGTCAATACACATTTTTCCGTCAGTTACTCATTTAACCAATTAACAGCCTTCTTTCTCTCTATCCACCATCTTAATCACCACCACAAGTCAAAACCTCAACATCTCATCATTCTCTCCTCTGCCTCCTACCATCTTCTTTTTCTTTCATCTTCACTTACAATCTAACTATTAGAATGAATTAATAACGGACTTGGTTAAGTAAGGAAAAATGTGAATGACTTGGTCTTGTTTTGGTGTTAATGGTGGAAATACTGGGAGGTAGAACGAGTAGGAGGATCAGCTATCTTGATAGAGAGAGAAGAAGATAATCAAACATTAAATAGAGGTATATGAGTCATTTCTTTGACCAATTACAAAACAAACGTATAACTTAACAGCTTACACAATATAGGGTCTTGGTTTAATTCAGGGATAGAATTTAGGAGTACCACAGAGAACTTTGAAGCACAAGGGGTACCACATAAAATTTGGAAAAAAAAAATGGAGGGTACCCCATAGATAAACCCAAGAAAATTCCTCAAATAACATACAGAAAGGTGTAGCTTTTGCCTAAACACCTTGGATTCTTGAAAAGTCAAAATATAGTTTAAAACTTTTAACTAAAACTTTGTACAAGGATTGCTCTACTATTTAGAAAATTGACAATTATCAATCATGGTTGTTCATTACGCCTGATTATGCTCCTATCTTTGTGCTAAAGTATAGTACTAACAATCAGAATGTTAGTACTGCAAGGTCCAACTGTTTCTGATTGTTTCTTCTACTAAATTATCTCAGCTTAACACAAAGAGTAAGGAAGGATAGAAGTAATAGAATTGCAAAAACAGTAAAAAGTAAAATAAAATGAGAAAATGAGTAAGATGAAGAATCAGCGAGGGGAAAAGTGCTTAGAATCCTTTGATGGGCAAAAGAGTTAAATTTTCACATTTGAAATTCCAATTACCTAGGCCACCACGGTACAAAACTTCGTACGACATATGGGTTGTGGGAATTACCCTATGAGTTCCGATTTCTAGTTTCTATCACTTTGACAACTAAACAACTCTTTGAATTACTAGGATGTTCATATTCCCGTGTGGCCGGTGATCGTATCCAAACAAACACAAAGAAGGTATCATATGATATGCAAAGAGCATAGAGAGGAGCTAGGTAGCACAGACACTCCTCCTAACTAGCCGTCCCGTGTCGAACGCCGTGTCGGACACCCGACACTCGTCGGACACACGCCTAAACATGTTATAATTTAGACGAGGAATAAAATGTTAAAAGAGATTGATTAGAAGATGGGTTTGGGTAGGAAATGAGAATTTGTTATAGTCATAGTCAAATTTTATCTTCACTAATTTAAATTTAATATCAAATACATTACAAAAATAAAATCATGTTATTTATAACCATAATATATATAGTTTATTAAATTTAAATAGCGTGTCCCGTGTCCTAAATTTCATGAAATGCCGTATCACATGTCCGTGTCCGTTTTGGTGCTACCTAGGAGAGGAGTGGTTTCAGCATCAGGGCAAGTGTATGAGTTTTAAAATGACGCAAAATGACTAAATAGAACCACATTCATTATTGAACAATAACAAATATGCTGCGCCAAGAAAACTCAATAGTTTAAACACACTCATACAAGTACCACTTACATCATATGTGTCCACTAGAGCCAGAAAATTTTCAGGAAACGCCAAGGCGTATGAGGTGAAAGCTGCTAACTCGCTTAAATTTGTCTCACCAAAGCCACTGGTCAAAAACTTCGTCCTCTGTGAAGAATATGAAGAAGATGATGAAGTTGCAACGTCAACAGCAAAGTCACAAAACAAATGGTCAGCAGACTCAGAGCCAGAGATGAAATTACTAATTACTCGCTTAAATGCAAAGGAATCTGTATAGCACTTCCATATTTATCTTTATATATATTGAAAATGAGGCACATAGTCAAACAACTTTGAGTGGCAAATGACAGTTTGAAGCATCAAAACTCAAAATAACTCGAGGACATACAAACATATCCATGAAAGCTATAGAACTTCCTTTCAACTATATAGTTACTAAGGCAAAATCTAAGTAACAAATACTAACACCATTTTACTAGATACTTCCTCCATATCTTTATGATGTCCCATTTTATTAAAATACTCCTCACATATTGTCAAGAATAGAAACATCATTAAAAAACGGAGGGAGTACTACTTTTCAAATTTCCCCTCATATAAAATGACAAACATATAGAACCATTGAAAGTGAGAGAGTATTATTTATTGAGGAGAAAATTTAGTAACATGAGCTGAACTGACCATATCTACTCATTGAAGATAGTATATGTAAATTCAAGAAGGAAAGAATTGAACACCTGAATTTTAGCCAACCATGTTTGAACCAGAGAGACAAAATCCTCACAAAAAGTTGATCCATAGGCACTGATTAGTGACTTCTCCACAATCTCATCTAAGCTCTGTAGAACAGGATTGAGTTGAATTCGAAGCACACTCTAATTTAATGCGGAGAAGGTGAGAAACTAAGAGCTCATTACACAGGTACTAGTTTCCACTGGTAGATGTAATGACTGCTTAGCTTATTTACTACAGTATTAGCTTTAAACACCAAAAAAAATAAAAAATAATAAAAAAAAATAATAATAAAAAAAAAAAAAAGACAACTCCAAAGTCAACAAATTTGAATAAACTTGAATATCTCCATACTCGGTAATGTTTCAAGATTAATAATACATTTAAAGTTTCCTATAAAGAAAGCCACAAAATTTCATTTGTCAATTAAATTAAAGAGTCTCCAGTCCAGGTAAACCCTGCTTTTATGAAGGATAATTATCAAATGTTTGACGCTGCCTTTAGAACATGTAGGACCACTTAATTAAATGGCCAAAATGGCGACCTGGTTCATTTGAAATATAATTAACAAAAAAACAAGTGGTTTAGAACAGCATATGTGCATGTCTTATTCAGTTCTAGTTAACAGATCTTGTACAGGATCAAATCATGTTAGCCCTCAGAAAGAAAAAAAAGTTCCGACGACATTAGTTTGTGAGCAAAACCTTTATCTATGAAAGGCAAGTGTACCTATACCGCCATTAAGAACAAAGACTACATCTAAATCTAACATCATGTTCAATTTTTTTCACCGTCAAACAAATGACAAGTTGGGAAATATCTAAATAAGGATTCACCATAAATGAGCTGACAAAGGCATGTGAATGTGTTCCCTTGAGCGGTATTCCAAACAATTGTCCAGCTGCAACATTGCTGCAACACAGAAAAAGGTTGCTTAGTTACCAATTACTGCAACCTGACCTTGTACAAGATCCGTTAAACAAGGGAGAAACATACATGATCCGTTAAACAAGGGAGAAACATCCATGTATTCATAGTCAGAGCCTATCGTGTTTCAATTGTGGAGCACCCTATGGTCCCCAGTAATACAAATCAGAAATTCACAATATCCTCTTGAATTCAGTACAATAAAAATAGAACGTTTTATCGAGTGGGTAGAAAGTAGAGACTGATACCAAAACAGGTTATACCATATTAGAAGATCTCGGCAGTGTTTTGCCACATATACTGAAAGAGACATCATGGTAGTTTTATGTATACCCAAACAAGACCTCCAACCAAGGTTGCCGAATTCGCACCAACCCCTAGCGAATCGGGAATCGATACGATCGTATCAATTCATGATTCGTTAGCGAATCAGTTCGCCCTAATACGTTAAGAATTTGCTCAGATAGAGCGAACTGAAATACTTTGCCAAAACAAGGAAAACTGAAGAAAAAAGTTAAGTAATGAAAGATACTTACACTTATGTACTCATTTTGACATGAAGTTGTAGGATTTAGCTTTAATTCCTTCTTACTTTCATCTTAATTTCTGATATGAAGTATAGGATTTTTTAGGTTTAATGGTGGAAATGATTCAAAGGAAGATTGAGATGAAGGACGAGGATGGAGGATCAATGAAACACCCGCTCTTTTTGTATAACGGCTTTAAAATATTTTAAATTGATTAATTTAATTAATTATATTTTTAAGCGTAATTTTTATAAAATTATATTTTTAAAGCTTAATTTATATAAAAATATACTCCCTCTTATTATCTAAGATCTTCCACATTTCTTAAAACGGCAAATTCGCAAAGATCTTCCACTTTCCTTATTTGTCTATTATTTGTGGTCATAATAACTTATTACCCCACATTATCTCTCTTACTTTCATTTATATCCACATATCACCATACCACTAAATTTCACTCCAAAACAAATGTGGAAGAACTTAGTGAATAAGAGGGAGTATATTTGTGGTGGTGGTGGTGGTGGTGGTGGTGGTGGTGGTGGTGGTGGTGGTGGTGGTGGTGGTGGTGGTGGTGGTGGTGGTGGTGGTGGTGGTGGTGGTGGTGGTGGTGGTGGTGGTGGTGGTGGTGGTGGTGGTGGTGGTGGTGGTGGTGGTGGTGGTGGTGGTGGTGGTGGTGGTGGTGGTGGTGGTGGTGGTGGTGGTGGTGGTGGTGGTGGTGGTGGTGGTGGTGGTGGTGGTGGTGGTGGTGGTGGTGGTGGTGGTGGTGGTGGTGGTGGTGGTGGTGGTGGTGGTGGTGGTGGTGGTGGTGGTGGTGGTGGTGGTGGTGGTGGTGGTGGTGGTGGTGGTGGTGGTGGTGGTGGTGGTGGTGGTGGTGGTGGTGGTGGTGGTGGTGGTGGTGGTGGTGGTGGTGGTGGTGGTGGTGGTGGTGGTGGTGGTGGTGGTGGTGGTGGTGGTGGTGGTGGTGGTGGTGGTGGTGGTGGTGGTGGTGGTGGTGGTGGTAGACTTGAGACGTATTTCCGTCTAGTAAAAGACCGTCACATTTCTCTTGTGAGACTAGATTAATTTGGACCGATCACAAATCGACAACACACCACCTACCCTTATTATTTTATTACCCTCCACTCACAACCTATCACTATCTCCCCTTACATTGTTGGAAAAAAACAAAAAAAATAGAAAATCAAGCTCCTTGCTTTCCTGCATCGACACAAACAAGTCCTCCATGAACACACATACTCCAAGCTTAAAAATTTAGATTTCTCCTTCGTTTCTCGACCAATTTCCGTAATTCTTGCGCCAAATTCTTCCCCTTTTCTTCCTCCATCAGGTAAGAAAGTTGCAGTCTTGTAAGTCTTGTAAGATTTTCGTTTTGACTCATCTTATAAATATCACGGTGTTAGCTGAAAACCGAATCCTTTTCGAGTGCTAGGTGAAAAACATGAAGACCTGGACGGAGATTCTTACATTGTGGACGACACACTCGAGGATTGAAGAGCATTCAAGGTAACGGTGATGGGATTACTCGACATTATGTTGAAATTTATATGTATTTACATGTGTTCTTACTTTTTATACGATAAAGTTTTCTTCTTGACTGAGTTGATGTGGTGTCCTTTGAGACGGTTTTATTCGAGTTTGACTTATCCATTTTGGGAAAAGTTGGTACCTTTGGACTCATGGTGAAGTGGGTAATCATGTTGGGTAATTTATTTGGATGAATACTATCAATTTCATGCTTAAAATTTCGTCTTTAAGACGCCGCAAAACTGAAAATGAAACCGTGAACTATGGGGCTGTTTTGGGCGTTTTTGGATGCGATTTGTGGGCTGAAATTGTTGTTGGTTCATAATGAATATAGTCTTTTGTTTGGATGAATTCCGCCTTGTAACATGCTTAAAACTTGTCTTAAGACGGCCTCATAAATTGCTAGAAAAACCATGTATATATAAGTTGATGATGGATGACTTTTGTGGACTGTTTTTGAGTCGATTCCACGGATGATTTGAACCAAATAGTTGATTTCCGTCTCATATGTATATCCAAGTATGTAATGGGTTGGTTGTATGTGAGAAATTTCATCCTTTTCATGCTTAAAATTTCGTCTTAAGGTCACAAATGAACTTCTTAAAACGTGAAAATGGACTTATTGAGCAGTTTTCGCGGGCTGTTTTGACGGGTTTCTTTATGCTAAATTGAACCAATTTTCTTGCTATGGTCTCAAGTACATGTACATGTTTGGATTGGGTCTTTTGTTCGGGTGAAATCCGTCATGGTTTGGCCTAGAAAAACCGTCCTAAGACGGTTGGACAAGAGGGAAATGCTCCAACTTTGGTCTGGACTGCTGCATGCTATTGCTGTACACTGTTGGCTGCCGTGCTACTGGCTGTTCTGTGCAGGGGCTGTGGCCAGGTCTTGCAGGCCGTGGCTGAGCCATGGCGGGTGTGCGGCCATCTTGCAGGCCGTGGCTGAGCCATGGCGGGTGTGCGGCCAGGCCATGGCTGGGCAGGTGCCGGTCATGGCTAGGCCGTAGCCTCGGTTAGATTAATTTTTGACCGTGAAATAAATGTATTCGGGTTTAATTTATTTAACTTCCGTCACATGTTTTTGCATCCTAAATCCTTTATCTACCGTTCATTTATATATATATTTCTCACATGAATCATAAATGTAGAGTTCATTATTTATTTATGTCAAAATTATATGAAATATCTTCATTTATCTATAATATGAACTTTAATTCATTTATCCTAATTTATTTATCGTATTTCAAATACGAGGGAATTATTCTACTGGTTTAATTAAATCAAGTCGTACTCTTGTGAAAATGCCATTATGCTATATCTTATTGCTTGACGTATCTTTACGCCTACTTGTGCCGTTCTGCTAAGTATTGGTTGCACCACTCTCGTGCCGTTCTGCCGGGAGTTGGTTATCTCATTTCTTCCGCCCCTTTCGGGCCGTTCTGCCGAATGTGGGTACTCGACTTCCGTTCTGTCAATCGAATCTTGGATGCGGACGGTTCTGCCGCATGTCGAATCGGGATTTAGACTTAGACTGGACTGAGTCATTGATCATTATTATCGTTCTACCAGGGGAATTATATGGATTGAGTAGTGAAGGTCTTGCATGGTTTGGATAAGTTGCATTTGTCATATTTCATTAGAATTCGAGCTCGTGATTAAGTGGTCATGCCTATGTTCTTATTTGTTTTCTTATCTTATCTACCTAAGCCTATGAATAGTTGAGTCTTTAATATGCTAATATTGATCTATCTTGTTTCCCTCTCATTTAATTGACATGTTTAATTATAGATCTTTTGATATCCACGTCATTTGTATTGCTCTATATGATTTACATATTTGAGCTCCTTGTTATGTGTATTTTGGCATATTGTGGGTGAGTTACTCCCCACTGAATGTGGCTTTCATGTTTACATAAATGACAGGTTTGTGAAGATTGCATGTGTGGGGTTTAGACGTGTGAGCTAGCGAGCACCTTGGATTAGTAGTTCTATTTAGTAGGACTGCTTAGACTCACCCATTAGCGTCTTGTCATTCGAGGGATATATTTCCCCATTTTTGACTATTATGTTTGTATGAACCTATGTTTTATTTCCGCATACTCTTTCTCCGTTTAATTTTAGTGACTCCCGCATGCTAAACCTTATCTAATAAATAAAAGTTTTAAAATTTCCACATTTTCCGCTTGGATTTATTAGTTTTACTTTCCGCTTTATCATGGGGTTCACAATCAAGGAAGAAGATGAAGGTTGTTTGCTCACCATTGATGAAGGACGAAAAAGATGAAGGCTGTTTGATTTGGGAAGGAAAAAGATGAAGTTTTGTATTGGGAACGGGGAAGATTTTTTGTTTTATTGGTTTTTTTATTGGTGTGATTCGAAGTTGGAACACTTAATAGTCTATTAACATTTCACATAATTATTTATTGGGAACAAGATTTTTGACTTTTGCCTTTTCCTTTATATTTTCCATCATGAATATTTAGAAAATTATGTTTAGAATTTATATTGCTTGAAAAAAAAATGGATTATTTACCGTATAAATTGACTACGTTCAACATATTTTCATTTCACTACACTTATCTTAGCACCTTACTCTATTTCTCAGAAAATCTTCATACATTATCCTATAAAAATAAAAGTTATTCTTATAAAAATGGCCTCTACACAACCACTCTATAATGAAGTAATTAGAGGAGATGAGAAGTGTTGGAGATGCAAACATTGCAATCTTAGTTTCACTAGCTCGTATTCAAAAATTCAAGAACATTTTCTCGGCGCTCCGAGAGGGAAAAAGGCGAACATTATATATTGTAAGCATATGCTAGATAATAAATTAGAATATGAAAGGATGGGCAAGTGTTGAGCATTAAGGAACTAAGCTTCGTCAACATAATTTATCATTTGAGTTTGTGCCAAACTGCCAACGGAAGAATTTGAGGAATAATATCATGGATTTTACTTGCAAATTCCATATATTATGTATCAAAAATTCAAAATAATAAGATTGAGGTACTTGTAGATGGGTATGTACTATGTAGTCTAATAATATTACGTTGGTAAGCATGGTAACGGAATATAGTGATCTTTTGATAAATAAGTAAACTCCTACAATTCTATTATTTTCTCGTTAATCAGTTAATGTGCGATTATGACTTTATAAGTTGCATAAATTAGTTAATGAACAATGTAGTTACATAAATTAGTTAATGAACCCGAAAAAAACTCATTCACTACAAGTCTACAACTACTGACATTATTATTGACTGTTTCTTGACCAGAAAGACCCAAAATTCGAAATGACCTTATCGAAAGTTCGAAACCACCCAACCCGAAAATGACCCGACAAAACATAACTCTAATTGAACCGAAAAGACTTGAAATGGTTTTTTCTCTCTTATTCATTAACTCGAAAATGACCCGACTCGAAATAACTTGACCCGCTTGACCTGAAACAGACCCGAACAACAAACCCGAAACCCGAATTGACCCGATCGAAACCACCCAACCCGAAAATGATCCGACAAAATTTAACTCTAATGGAACCGAAAAGACTTGAAATGGCTTTTTCTCTCTTATTCATTGACTCGAAAATGACCCGACCTAAAATAACCTGACTCGCTTGACTCGAAACAGACCTGAACTACAAACCCGAGAAAGACCCGAAACCTGAAATGACCAGACCCGAAACCCGAATTAACTTGAAATGGATGAGAGAGCCAAACTTGCCCGACCTGAACCCGACCAGATTGTTTATAGAATCATAGTTATATTATTAATATTAGATACTATATGATTTAATTTTAAAAAGTATGCTTTTCGGCTAAAAATAGTAAAATAAAAAGACGTTATAAACCTTTTTTTTTTACACGTATGACCTGACCGAGATCAGTACTCGACCTGAATCATGTTGTGACCCGACTGTATGACACTACTCGTTTCGAGTTATGTCAATGGCATGTATATGATGTATATGAAAACGAGTAATCATATACAGAGTATATGATAACGAGTAATCATATAAATGATATATATATAGTAATGAGTAACCACTCGTTTCGAGTTATGTCAATGGCATGTATATGATAACGAGTAATCATATATTTGAATTTTGATACATATACAATAACTACTCATTTCAAGTTATGTCAATGGTATGTATATGATAACGAGTAATCATATATATGATACATATACGGTAACTACTCGTTTCGAGTTATGTCAATTGTAAGTATATGATAACGAGTAATCATATATATGATAACGAGTAATCATATATGAGTAATTATATATATGATACATATATAGTAACTACTCGTTTCGCATTATGTCAATTGTAAGTATATGATAACGAGTAATCATATATGAGTAATCATATACTCCCTCCTATTCTCTAAGATCTTCCATAATTCCTAAAACGGCAAATTCACAAAGAACTTCCACTTTCTTTATTTGTCTATTATTTGTGTTTATAATAACTTATGACCCACATTCTCTCTCTTACTTTTATTTACATCCACATATCACCATACTACTAAATTCTACCCAAAAAAGCAATGTGGAATAACTTAGTGAATAGGAGGAAGTATATGATAACGAGTAATCATATATGAGTAATTATATATATGATACATATACAGTAACTACTCGTTTCGAGTTATGTCAATTGTAAATATATATGATACATACAAGTCAGTAACTACTGATAACGAGTAATCATATATATGATACATATATAGTAACTACTCGTCTCGAGTTATGTCAATTGTATGAATATGATAATGAGTAATTATACATATGATACATATACAGCAACTACTCGTTTCGAGTTATGTCAATTGTAAGTATATGATAACGAGTAATCATATATATGATACCTAGCCAGTAACTACTCGTTTCGAGTTATGTCAATGGCATGTATATGATAACGAGTAATAGTATATATGATACATATATAATAATTACTCGTTTCGCGTTATGTCAATTGTAAGTATATGATACTTTTATAGTAACTACTCGTTTCGAGTTATGTCGATGGTACATATATGATAACTATTCGTAACGATTAATTATATACACCTATACGATAACTAGTACTCATATATTAACGGAAATAATTATTCTTCAATTTTCCGACTAATTGCATCTAAATTGACTCGACTAAATATCGTTATAAAAAAATATTGAATAATTAACACATATACTCGAATTAATAATGACTTCAACTTATAATAAGTTATTATAATTATAATTATTTAGCCGTATGAATTTATTGAAACTTGGAAAGAAATTGAAACATCTCCCTAGAATCCTAGTCTTCTATAACTACCGCTGTCAAGTTGAATAAACCCATAAACTGACCCGTCATCTTCCTTGAGCACTATATATGTGCACTACCATGCAAAACATATCCAATTCATCTATTCTTCCTTTAATCAAAATATCAAATACACACAAATACCATGGTTAACAAAAGAAATTCAAAAAACAAAGAGCCCATCGAAGAAATCATCTCTGATTTATCAGATGAATCTGATATCATCTGATAACAATGACACTATCCAACAAACCCAACCCGTCTTAAGCAAAACATGTAAGCCAAAGAGGAAAAACTCAGATCAGGAGGGGAAGCCACTTTTAGCCTTCATCGAGTATGTTAATAAGGAAGGTGAAGATACAGTTAGATCAAATTCAAACCGAAGATGGGTTTGTAAGTTTTGTCATAAGGGATGTAAGAGTTCATATACTCGTATTCATTGCCATTTCTTTGGTTCAGCAGCTGGCAAAAAAAGTGATGTTAAGCGTTGTTCAGTGATGAAAAGTAATCTAGCAGAGTTCAGCAAGGTTAAGAAAGCTGTTGAAAAGGCAGAAAGGGGTGTCATCAACACTAAAAAGTTCGGTCATTATCAAAAAGCACACGAGAGATGCATCCAACCCACTTGAAGCAGCATTTGGTTTGTTAGAATGGGATGTTGTTGATCAAGCAATGATGCGTTTCTTCTGTGCAAATGGCATTGCATTCAATGCTATGCGTAGTCCATACTTCGCTGATATGGTTAATGCCATACGTCGTGCTCCAGAGGATACAAACCCCCGTCTTATGACAGGGCAAAGACAACACTACTAGACGTATGCAAAAGCAACGTTGAGAAAGAACTTGCTCCGATTAAAGATACATGGGGGACACAAAGAAGAGTGCCCATTATCTCTGATGGCTGGTTTAATGTAAAAAATGAGCCACTTATTAATGCCATTGCTGAGAATAGCAGGGGTTCTATGTTCATGAATGCTTCGGATTTCTCAGGTGTGGTGAAAATAGGTTCTGTTATTTCAGATTATTTGTTAAAAGCTATTGATGAGGTAGGTCCTTCCAATGTTGTTCAAGTTGTAACAGATAATGCAGCCAGCCAACTGTATAAAGAAATTGAGAGGGTTCATAAACATATTTTTTGGTCCCCATGTGTGGTACATACGGTCAATCTGTTATTTAAAGATTTTGGGAAGACATTCCCTTGATTGAGTGATACGTATAAGAAGGGAAAAGTTATTGTGAAATATGTCACAAATCATCAAAACGCTTTAGCAATGTTCAAAAACTACTCGCATTTAGAGCTACTTAAAGTTGCTGAAACAAGGTTTGCTAGTCATTATACTTTGCTTCAGAGGATATTGGATTGTAGAGAAGCTTTAGTGACTTTGGTATGCCAAAAGAAATGGAAATAATGGGTGAAAAAAGGAGATGAAAACTCCCATAAAACTACTACTGATGTTGTTGAATATGTAAAAAGATGATCGCTTTTGGGAAGAGGTTGAAAATGTTATCAGAATTTTTTTTTTTTTTTTTTGAGAAAAAAAATGTTATCAGAATTTTGGAACCTCTTTATCATGTCTTGAAGTTTGCTGATGGTGAAGGTCCTCTCATGGGAGAAATATATGAGAAAATGGACAATATGTTAGGAGAGGTGAAGGATGTTATGGCTACAAATAGGTACAACTAATTTTCTTGCCCCTGCGTTGCACGGATATTAAAATAATGTGTGAATATAAATATAAATTTCACAATAAAATGGAATATAGACATATAGTACATCGTTCATGTCTAAGACTTTATATATGCCGCATGACCAACAAATTATTCCCGTTAACATAATATTGATTTAAGAATAAAAGAGTGTTTTTTTTAAGGAAATAACACCAATATGAAGTTTATATATATGATACTTGGACTGATAGTTTTTAGAATTTGTTCATTAATACCTGTTTGTTTTTCAATTGGTCAAGGAAAATAATAATATCTACTGTGCATAATCAACTCAATGATGAAACAAATCTCCTTCTTTCGAATAACAACCATAATTTAATCATTGTTGGATCAAATTGTAATTATGTAAAAACATTTAGAGGTAATTAGAATGTTATATCTCCCGGTCAAACTATAGAAGTACGTTTGAATGTGAACCAAATTCTGATAAAATACTACATGGCTAGAGCTGCTTATGAACCCTCCCCCACCCCCCTGTCTATAGCAATAGTCTTGGCACCTATCTTCTCATTTGAAACAAAATCTTTCACGCAGCGCAGACCCCTATTTTTCTTCCCTATTCACACACATGATCTAAAACAATCTCATCCCTTGAAAGATCGATCCTTGTCTCCGAAACTTATCTCAAATTTATCCAACCAAGTGAAAAACTAAACCCTACTTTTAGAAAAATCCACCATCCAATGGAAACTAACCCTTGCTCTCGACAATGTTGTTTTTTTAGGAAAATAAAACCAATATGAAATTTATATATATGATATTTAGGACTCGAAGTTTTTAGATTTTGTTCATTAATACCTGTTTGTTTTTCAATTGGTCAAGCAAAACAATAATATTTACTTTGCATAATCAACTCAATGATGCAACAAATCTCCTTCTTTAGAAAAACAATCATAATTTAATCATTATTGGGTCAAATGGTAGTTACGTAAAATATTTACAGGTAGTTAAGTGTTATATCTCCCGGTCAAACTATAGACGTACCTTTAAATGTGAACCAAATTCCAACGCAATACTACATGGTTGGGGCTGCTTATGACACCCCCCCCCCCCCTATAACAATAGTCTTACCCCCCATCTTCTCATTTGAAACAAAATCCTTTACGCAGACCCTTATTTTTCTTCCCTATTCACACATGATCTAAAATAATCTCATCCCTTGAAAGATCGATCTTGTCTTCGAAACTTCTCTCAAATTTATCCAACCAAATGAAAAACTAAACCCCTACTTCTAGAAAAATCCACAATCCAATGGAAACTAACCCTTCTCTCGACAATGTTGTTAGAATTAAGATTTTACTTTAATTTGGATTGATGGGGTCAAGATTAAGTTTATCAGTATGATGTTTTGAGGTTTCTTGTTATTATTCATGTTACCTATATGTTTTAATGCAAGCGATATTTTGCTGATAAATAACCTTATTTATTATCACTATCCTCGTTAAACTCATCACCCTGCACAAATGCACCCTCCTCCACCCCACTAATTTACCCGCAAAATAAATCAGCCACTGTGATTAGTTCTTACTACTTGAAACAACCTCCAATCCATTACCACTATCACTACCTTTCTGCCACGTTTTATATCTAAGAAGTCATAAATCACATTCACCTCCATGAAACACCAATCTTTACTCTAGATGATATGGATCCCCGTCTCCACTTATCGAAGACAATTTATTTCTCCTTCTTCCCTCTTATCTCTCTCTCTCTCTCTCTTTCCCTTCCTAGTCTTTTTCTCGTCCCCTCTCCTACCTCCATTCCAGATACTCAAACAAAGTGTTTGGGTACTATGTTTGTAAACTGAATAAGTTTGAATATTATATATATACACGAACTTTGCTATTTATTTCATTTTGCATAAATAAATCTTACTACCTCCATCTCATTTTTATTGTCCTTTTTTCTTCAAATTTTATCATCTCATATTTATTATCCCCTTTCTAGATCTAGTAAGGAAAAACTTTAGTCAACCAACTCGTCGCAATCAACCTCATTCCCACTCAAAACAACCTTTAGCCCACTACTTAATCCCTTCGCTTCACGCATAAAACGGTCTAAAATGCAAAGCTTTCATCTCTCTCTTGAAAAGTCCATCTAACTAACCGCTACTATCTGAATTTCATCATTTTTACATCCCGTAAAGATTAAGTTGAATATGACAAAAAAAATGCAGATACTTAGGTTTTGTTTGATAACGACAAATTGAACATTTTTTTTAGCATTTTGAGAGTTTTTACACTATTTAAATAACAAATGTGTTATTTTGAGTGTTGATCATCGACATATTGAAATAGTAGATTGTGGTGTAATTTCATGTTTTACATTATGACCTTTAATTAGTATATTATAAGAAAATAAAAATTGAGTTTTTTTATCTCTGATGAAATTAAAGATCAAACTTTATCTTTATCATATTTATAATTAATATTCTTCAAATAAAATATATAAATTTAAGCAAGTTCAAATAAGTTAGCTAAAAGTTATAAATCACAAATTGTACAAAGCAGTATAATCATTTTTTTTATTAATATGAAATAAATGTCATAAACTTCACGATAATATTAATGCGATAGAGAACTATAGAAGAGTTGGCAAGTACGTGACCTCCTTTTAGGTTGAAATTTTTTCATTTATTTTTATATTTTTGCTAAAGGTGGTTAAAGCATCGTATTATGCATGACGAATATGTCTCACCCTTCCCCAATTCGTATCTCTCTCTAAATTATAGTAATGATGCGCTCAATTTACAAAAAAAAAAAAAGTTATAGCATCAACAATAATTAGTTTGCTCCATATAATTGAATAGTACCGTTTTTTATGCATGTAAATTTGTCAGAAGAAAAGCTTGAGAGAAACGGTCTTCACTATGTTAGGGAAAGACTACTCTTACCCTTTTATGTGTTTTTCATGACTTTTTTTTAATGTTGAACGTTGCTTGAATTGAATCTTAACCTTATACATATTTCTATAATAAGTGTATCTAATTTACCTTCAAGCCTTATTCAAATCTATTTTATTACTCGCGGTACCATTTTTACTTTAAATTGTAAAACAATCGCACAATAAAGTTTTTCAAAACATTTACTCATTTGTTATAATATGATATTTCGATTCGCAAATTAGCAGGAACTTTCTTTATCTTTTAATACTCCTTGAAAAATAGACATCAAACTTTGTACTTATCAATAATTTGTGAATATCTTATTTAAATTTTGATTAATATACTTTTATATAATGACAAATGAATGTAAATAATATAATAATAAATTATCAATAGAAGTTGAAGTGTATTGTGAGGGAAATAACTTTAAAATTAGTAGGAGAAATACATATGACATTTGAAAAATAAACTTTGTATTATGTATAATTAAATATGACATTAGCAATAACAGAAGACGTAGAGGCATATTTTAGCGTTCATTTTACTCATTTTACTCTTTACATGAGTAAATTCCATGTAGTACATATTATGCATGCACATTTGTCACAACCCGGTTCGGCCTAGGCCCTTTTAGCCTCATAATACCTCATTTTTTTAATCGGAAATTATAAAAGTGGATATTATAAATATATCAAAGGTTTTTTTTCCTTCTAATTTAATAAAAAAAGTGACCAAATACTACTGAATAATTTTTTAATATTAATAAATTGTAGATAATTAATTTATTTCATGTTTCTAATTATAAATTGTAAAATAATTAATTAATTCTCATTTCTAATAAATCATATTCCTAATTATAATAGCAAAAATTTTAAATAATTATTATCTCCTTATTCTAATAGTATAATTAGGAAAAAAAAGCCTTAATAAATTGTTAATTTATTTCCTATTTCTAATAGGAAAATTGTAAAATAATTAATTAATTCTCATTTCTAATAGAAAATTATATTCCTAATTATAATAGAAAACTTGTAAATAATTAATTATCTCCTAATTCTAATACTGATAGTATAATTAGAAGAAAAAAAAAGCCTCCTTTAGTTATAAATATTGATTGATTGATTGATTACAAGCCTTTACATTCCTGCTAAAAATTATTAATGTAGTGTATTATTTCATGACATGTGTAAGAGTAATTATTGTTTTTTTTTTTTTCATGTAGGCACTCTGCTGATTTTCCTACAATGGAGCATCTTATAACAGAGAGATGGGAGAAGATGAATGTTCCCATTCATTGTTTAGGATTTGCTTTGAATCCTCGTTTCTATGATGCTAATTATCTTCTATCCCCTGCTCCAGGAGGTGTTAAAAGAAAGGCCCCAAATTTTGGATAAAGAGGTTGTCACGGGAGTAATGAAGGCGTTTGAGAAGTTTGCTGCAAATCCAACTGAAGAAGTCAAATTAAGAGAACAGTTTGGCCTATTTCATATGAAGAAGGGATTATTTGGTTTGAAGGCGGCCCAAGAAAATGCTTTAATAGTGGATGGTATCACTTGGCGGTCTTCGTATGGTTCGGAAGCGCCGGAATTATCTCAGATTGTGATTAAGATCTTATCACAGCCTATCAGTTCTTCTTCTGCCGAGAGGAATTGGAGCACATACAAGTTCATTCACAGTTTTGTTAGAAACCGATTGAATAATATTAGAGCCGAGAAACTTGTATTTATTCATTCAAACTCCGTCTCATATCCAGATTTACAATTGACTATGTGACGGGGGAATTCAAGAAATGGGATATTGAGCCCGATGATCCAAGCTTAGAGGATTCATCCCTTAAGCTCCAAGAGATGACTTGGCAAGGTTTGGCCACCGGTATTAATGTTTGACGGATTCAAGCGAGCACAGATCAGTTGCGGGTCGCAGATTGTCTTTTGTTGCTATTGTTTATTAGCTTTTCTTTTGCTTTGGATATTCAAGGACGTGTAAGATCATTACTAGATCAATTTTCTCTCATGAAGTCTTTGTAATTTCTTTTCTCATTAATTTAAGTATTTTGCTAAAATTATTTTTTATTTATTTGTTTTGTAAATTAAGCTAATACGAATACGTATTAGCAAATTCGTATTACGAATTCGTATCGAGCGTATTACATATTCGGCAACCCTGCCTCCAACATCATGAACTGCATCGAAAGGCAACTGAATCTTAACAACACTTTTTTACAGAAAAGAAGTTACCTTGTTGCATCAAAACCACCCATGTAGCAGTATCTTGACGCACTAATTCCTCCATCGGGGCCCTATATTACAAGATTAAACCTTTATGTACTGATAACAAATTGTCAAGTGTTGTAACTAATCAGTGCAAGGTATTTAAAATCGAACCTGGGCCCTTCTAAGGCCAAACTCAAGTAGTGCTTTGTCATTTCCAGCAACCATTCTATGCCTTGCAGCATTAGTTGCCACCAGTGATGCAAAATTGATAAGGTTGACAAGAGTGGTTTCCAAAAGTTGAGCCACCTGAATTCAATAAAAGAGACTCAATTAGAAAACTCCAATGCTTATGTTAATACGTAGTAATTACCATGAATCCCAATATGAGGACTAAGTGTAATATCGTGGTATATATCATGACTCACAGCAACAGGTCCTGCCACCCTTATAAGAGGCACCCTTGGGAAAACAACTGATCCTTCTGGAATAGCATAGACTTCAACTTCAGAGCAATCTAATTCTCGAAGGTAATCCAGAAAACCCTCCTGATATTTCAAGGGCATGACAGCAAATTAATTAAAAGATAATACATGATCAACAAGCAGAAGTATAGACACTAAGGGTGTGTTTGGATGGAGAGATTTGGAGAGAGGGAAAGGGAGAGAGAGTAGGAGATTTTAAAATTCCTTGTTTGGATAGCAAATAAAACTCCGCCTGTGAGTGTTTTCGGGCATTCACTGTCGGTCGCAAGCCTGGATAAAGGAGGAGGGTTGCGGTAGGTCTATGGCAGCCAGCATAAAAACTTAAGTCACATTTTATGGACATGAATCGGAATTTGAACATCGTTGGGGCGTCTCCTCAGAAGCGACGCGCTGCACTTCTTAGACCCGGGTGTAGTGAAAAGTATGTGAGGGTTGCTAGGTCGTCGCCCGGAAGCGACGCGCCATCTTTACATTTGGGGGTGGTGTCAAATAAGCAAGGGTGCGCTACATCTTCTAGACCCGGGTGTAGTGAAAAATATGCAAGGGTTGTTAGGTCGTCGCCCAAAAGCGGCACGCCACCTCGAAGTATGGGTGTGGTGTCAAATAGGTTTGGATCTAGGAAGCATGGTCAAGAGCGGGTAAAGAAATCAAGACATGACTTTAGGAAGGGTAGTAGGTTATGTTTTCGTAATTGGAATGTTGGCTCTTTGACAGGGAGATTAGAGCGAAGGTGGGGGGGTTTATGAAAAGGAGGAGAGTGCATATAATGTGTCTACAAGAGACAAAGTAGGTCGGAGATAAAGCAAGGGTGATAGGGCCTTGGGGTTATAAGCTTTGGTACACGGGTAAAGACAAAAGTCGTAATGGAGTGGGTATTGTCATTGATAAAGATTACATCGATGATGTGGTAGAAGTATCAAGAAAGAGTGATAGGATTATGAGCATTAAGCTTGTAGTCGGGGATGAGGTGGTGACTGCTATAAGTGCTTACGCAAGTAGGTTTGGATGCTTCTTTTAGACGAGCCTTCTGGGAAGATCTGGAAGAAGTTGTAGAACGAGTCCGTATTGGAGAGAAATTGATCATTGGTGGTGACCTCAATGGGCATGTGGGTACTAGTCAAGTTGGCTTCGAGAGCATTCATGGGGGTTTTGGTTTCAGGGAGAGAAATGAAGCATAAAGTGACATATTAGATTTTGCTTTGGCATATGACTTGGGTGTAATGAACACTTGGTTCGAGAAAAGACATTCTCATTTGGTGACTTATAGGAGTGGAGGAAATGCTAGTCAAATTAACTTCCTTTTGGTAAGGAATGTGTGGAGGAAAGAGTACCCGGGGAAAGTGCAGCAACACAACAAAGACTAGTGGTGCTTGATTTTCGGGGTAAGAGAGACTTGAGGAAGAGAAAGATAATCGGTGAGGCACGAATCAAGTGGTGGAAGCTACAAGGGGAAAACCAACAAGCGTTTTTGGATAAGGTTGGAAGTAGCGATATTTGGTCGGGTTGCAAGGAGAAAGATATTGATGCAACATGGGATAAATTGGAGCATGTTGTAAAGGATTTGGCGAGGGAGGTATTAGGGGAATCTAATGGGAATAGACCATCAAGTAAGGACACATCTTGGTGGAACAATGAGGCGAGACAAGCGATAAAGACAAAACGTGAATGCTATAAGGTTTTGGCGAAATGCATGAGTGATGAGAACTTTGAAAAGTACTAGGAGGCTAGACGAGCCGCTAAAAAGGCAGTACGGGATGTGAGGGCAAAAGTTAACCAAGAAGTGTATGTCAGGTTGGACACGAGAGAAGGAGAGAAGGATATCTATAAACTGGCTCGCATAAGAGACCGAAAGACGAGAGATATTGGGAGAGTTAGGTGTGTGAAAGATATGGACGACAAGGTTCTGGTTCAGGATAACGAAATAAAGGCTAGATGGAGTTCTTACTTTAATACTTTATTTAATGGACATCAGGAACAAGGTTTTGGAGATGTAAAGGTAACACCAAGCATGGTTAATCGGGAATTTGTGCATAGAATACAAAAGAGTGAAGTTAGAAAGGCGTTAAGGAAGATGGGGTCAAAGAAAGCAGAAAGACCGGATGGTATACCCATAGAAGTTTGGAGGTGCTTCGGGGAGAAAGGGATCGAATGGGTAACCATGCTCTACAACAAGATTTGGAGGAGCAACAAGATGCCATGAGCTTAGAGGAGAAGCACTCTTGTCCCTTTGTACAAGAACAAAGGTGATGTTCAAGAGTGTTCCAATTATCGGGGAATTAAACTTATGAGTCATACGATGAAGTTATGGGAGCGGATAATCGAGCAAAGGCTTAGGAGATGTGTAGACATCTCGGATAACCAATTTGGATTTATGCCCGGGAGATCGACTATGGATGCGTTTTTTATCATGAGACAGTTGATGGAACACCATCGGGACAAGAAGAAGGACTTGCATATGATTTTTATTGACTTGGAAAAGGCATATGATAGGGTACCAAGAGAAGTACTTTGGTGGGCTTTGGCGAGAAAGGGTGTGTCTCGAAAATATATTGACCTCATAAAAGACATGTATGAGGGGGCTAGTGCAAGTGTTCGCACTAATGTTGGGAGAAAGGAAGAATTTCCCATTACCATCGGGGTGCATCAAGGTTCCGCACTTAGTCCTTTTCTCTTTGCTATAGTTATGGATGAGTTGACAAGGGATATTTAGGACGACATCCCTTGGTGTATGATGTTTGCTGATGATAGTGTGTTGATTAATGAGACGAAAGAGGGGATGGAGAGAAAGTTGGAATTATGGAGGCAGACTTTAGGGGTGAGATGGGGGTGAGATCGACAGAGGCGGGGAGTATTATTTTCGATGGGAATGTTGTTAAGAGGTCAGATTTCTTCAGATATCTAGGATCTATTATTCAAAAAGATGGGGAGTTAGACGGAGATGTGGCTCACAGAATTAAAGCGGGATAGTTGAAATGGAAGAGTGCTTCAGGGTTTTTATGCGATAAAGATATGCCCCAAAGATTAAAGGGAAAATTTTATCGCACAGCAATTAGGCCTAGGCCTGCCTTGCCTTACTTTACGGTTCCGAGTGTTGGGCCGTGAAAGATTGTCACATTCAAAAGATGAGTGTGGCGGAGATGCGTATGTTAAGCTAGATGTGCGGATATACAAGGAAAGATCGATTAAGGAATGAGGTGATTAGGGAAAAGGTAAAAGTGGCGCCAATAGAGGACAGGATGATGGAAAACCGACTAAGATGGTTTGGCCATGTGAGAAGGATACCTATGGACGCACCAGTTAGGAGAGTTAGGAGGCTGGAGACTTGGAGAACAGAAAAGGTCCCTAGAAGTAGAGAAAGACCGAGACATACATGATTGAGAGTGATAGAGCACGATATGAGATTTCTGGGGCTTGAGGAGAGTATGGTGACGGAGATGGCACAATGGAGGGAAATGATACATGTGGATTTTTGGTATTTGATGTTTTTTTTGACATATTTAGTGTTTTTATTTAATTTAATAAAATTAAATTATTTGTTCTTCTCTCCTTTATTACACTTTTTTACCAACCACTTTCTTATGTATTTTACTTGGTTTACTTTTAAGGCATTCCGGATCCTTAATTCTATTTCGATTTTCAAAATCGTTTTAATCTTTTCTCTCGATTTAAATTTAAAGTTTTTATAAAAAAAACCGGAATTCGATTTTAAAACCTCTAAGTTTACTTTGACTTTCCTTTACATTTTCGCTCTCCCTTTTGTTTTTCATTTTCCCTTTTCTATTCGCATTTTGTGGTGTGCGTTCACGCATGGACGGTTCTAAAGGATGATTCATGCCAGAAATCATTTTGGGATTAAGGCTCTGATGTTGTTGTTGTTGTTGTTGTTGTTGTTGGATAGCAAATAAGGGTAGAGGGAAATGGAGGAGGAAGGATTTGGAGGGATCTATTTTCCCTCCTCCAAGGCAAATCAAAATCCCTCCAACATAGGAAAGATACTTATGCAATAGCATCATAATGACTTGGGTACTAAGTAAATGAGTCATAATTATCACCTCAACGCATTGTTACTACCAACAACAATATTACCCGAGTCCCTCAAGGGCTCCCGCAAATTGCGGTGTAAAGGGAATCGGGTGTACGCAATTTTGCCCTTGTGTTAGCAATACAATAGAGGTTGTGCATTCATACTACCATAAATTAAAAAAAAAAAAAAAAAAAAGAATCTACTATATCATAGAACATTTAGTGGTATTTACCTCACATTTACCAGGCATAGCGTCTCTAACAAAAATAACATCCTCCTCAGTAAACTTGAAGTTGGCTATGAATCTTATGCACTCTTCTAGACCAGCAAAAACTGTATACTCGCCACCAAAGGGGCTCCTTCGAAAAAATAAATCAAAACTAAAAGACAAAAAATCAGGAATATAACAAAAAAAATCAATAACCACAATTATATATCAAGACACGACAAACCACATGTCATCGAAATAATAAAAAATAGGCAATTGTTTATCATATCCTAATTAGCAACACCACCTAATGGCAATTGGTTTTAGAATAAGACTCTACTGGTTCTATAAGCAATCTCGCTTGAGAATTTGTATGAACACAATATCTTATTTGGCCGAGTGCTGATCTCCATCCTTGGCCCATTATTGAGAAACATTTTCAAGCAACAAGCCACCAAGGCACCACCTCATTGACCGGACCTACTTCCAATGCCATATACATATTTGCAATCCACATATACTCGTGCAAGAGATTTTACTCAAGTAATATTGTAAAACCAGATGTTAACGGAACTAATACCCTAATAAAAAAAGATTAGTTACTGATTTACTATCATAAGTTTTTGGTAGGGATATAAGTTCATCTTATAGCCCAGCAACAAACAATATCATTACAACAACAACAACATCAGAGCCTTAATCCCAGCAACAAACAATATCATTCAAATACATAAATCCACCAGACATTAAGACCAAATAGCCCAGCAACAACCGTGTTCCCGAACAAAAACTAAAGCAGCAACAACACAAATGAACAAAGTTAGATCTTCTAAAGCTAACTTTCCGTGATTGAAAGATAATCAATTATACTATCTCTATAAACTCTTAATACATACATAAACTGTTGGAATTAATTCCCACCATTATGAATTACTTGTTTCATTGATCACTAACATGAATGAGAGATGTTTCATGTAGTTATTAGCGTCTTGGAGTTATAACTTGTCATTAGCTATAAAAGAAGGTAAGGCAACGTTCCGTAATTAAAAGATAATCAATCATATCCTCACTGTTGTAATCATATACTCATTGTTGTATTTATATTTTATATGAGTGATCAATTATATTCCTAGTGCGACTATAGTGAGGACGTAACCATTTTTGGTAAACATCGTAAATTGTGTCCTCATTATACTGATTCCTATTTTATGATTATGTGTGTGGTTCTAACCAAAAATCCTTAGCATTATTAATTAATGTGTTTGAAGCCTTGTACGTCACCAATGAAATTACAGTCAAAAACGTTACATTAATTTTAATTTTGCTCCATAGTGGCGGAGCGAGGGGCCGGTGGCAACTGGCGAGTGGCGACCAATTAAAACTCAAGTAATTGCTAAATCCCGCACACTAATTTACTCAATCCCGCGCATTTTGCTCCTGTTATTCCAAAAGTACCCTTCATCTTAAAAGAGAATTAAAAAATCTCTTTCCCTCTAGCTTTTCATCTTTTAACTCTCTCCTTTAATTCTCAACCATCACCACCGTCAACCACCACCACTCCACTACGAGCCACCCAGCCGCGCCACCACTCGGAGACTCAGCCGTCTCGATCCCTCTCTAGACCGGCCACCTGTTCTCCTCGCCCTCCCCCTCCCCCACATCGAACATAGCCCTCACAAACCAACATTTGCCGCCATCCATAGACCATAACACTAGGAGCGGCCACCCACACACGCCGTTTTCTCTGTCGTCCTCTACCCAAGCAGCCTGCGCCACTCCTCCACAACCAAACAATCAGTCAACCAATTTCTAACATTAGAAATTCAAAACCCTAACCAAAACAAAAAAAAAACCTTTAAAAACATGATACAAAATATTAATCTACTTAATAATTTACAATTACAGAATTGAATTAATTTTTTAATTTCAAATTAACATATGTGTTTCATAAAATTTGATTATTCTGAGGGTTATGCAAATGGAACGATTCAATTAATTGGTTTTTCTCTTTTTTTTTTTTTTTTTTTGGGTTTTTAATTCTCTTTTGTTTCTCACTCTTGTTTCTCTTGGTGGGGTGAGAAGTTAGAGGGGTATACTCGGGATAAAGGAGAATAATGCGCGTGATTAAGTAAATTGATGGGCGGGATTTAGCAAGTACCATAATAAATTATGGTATCTTTATCCAAGTTGATCAAACTCATTCAATCACTACTCATTCGCATCCTAAAATTTGCAGTCTACACTACGACTGCGAACTTCAAATCCTGATTACACCACTAACGACTCACAAATCACGCCAATCATCAACCGCATACAAATATTACACAATCAAAATGACTAACGATGAGGAATAACTAAAACGAAAACAATTGAAATCATCACATAATAATTAAGATAGAAAGAAAGATTGAAGAAGAATAAGAAGAAGAAACTAACACAGCGCGTTCAGTATGTTTGCCAGCTTTCCAGTAAGCATAGGCCATGGTATACTGATACAAATCAGTCAATAAAGGTGTCACCATTGGATTCGTGGGAGGTTGGATTGCAGAACGACGTCGTTGTCCATCTTCCGCCATTGTTGTCCTCGGACCGTTCACTTTCTTCACCTCCAAGTTGTTTGATTAATAGTCAACTTTCTAGGGTTTGTATGGAATTTTGTTGATTCATTTACAAGTTTAATGAGATCATAATAATATTTTTAAAAAAAATGGTTGAAAATGTGATGAGATAGATGTCGTTGTTGTTGCCGCTCTCCTGAATCTCTCTCCTTTGTCACCACCCTTTATTATTTTCGTTCGTCACCAACTCCCTCTCCTTTACGCTCGATTCTTTTGGACCGGAATTTTTTAACGTAGTTATGCACTTTACTCATTTATGGACTTTTTGTTCAATTTATCCGTCAAATTAATCAACTATAGACGTTAGTTCTCATCTTGATCAATTATGTAACACCCCATACTTCAAGTGTCTTACCAGGACCACTCAGGTATGAAGATATTACCATCTCGGTTACCCGAGGCATGATATTCATAAGACAATAACGCAACAACTTAAATGATATAACTTTTAGTGAAAAGTACAACTGAAACCAAATCCCACAATACGGGTACAAGTTCTTAAAACCAATCATCTCTTGAAATATGAAATGTCATAAAACTAAAAGACTACAAACGGAAGACTTTATCGTCGACGGTGGCACCTCCCAAACTATCCCAAGACTAACTCAAACTCGCTTTCATTATCGCTCACCATCCCCGAATGGATCACCGCAGTTTACAAAACAACAACCGGTCGATGACTAATCACACAACTCAATATATATATCATCAATAAGATAAACAAAACTTAACCGTCACACACACAACCACACCAATTCCAACAATCTCAATCACCGATCGTCCACTTTGGACGATCCCCGATGGGGGACCGCAGCCGTGCACCCACCAAATCCCCGCTCCTCATAATGAGCGATAACCCCGTCCATTAATGTGCACATCCCCTTCCGTGGCGGGTTCCACGAAGGGCGAAACTAGGCGTGAAGTCACTCCCGCAAGTGACCCCACTCACTCGGAGGACACGCCTCGAGAACCAGAGACAAACAATCACAATCAACAACCGTCACAATACAATTACTATATTATTCAATCAACCACAACACATCAACAATCATCCCATTATGGGACTAATAATGAGTAGAAATCCTACGGAAAGCACAACTATCGACGGTCTCTACAAATTTGAATCAAAAAGCTTCTTCTACGAACCCTCCTCCTATCATACAACATACAAATGCTACCAAATCACAAACTACTCAAAAACCCCCAAATTCCTAGATTAGGGTTTAACCAACTTAAAGGAAAGACAACAAAAAGGGTACATAGATCTTACCCTTGACGCAAAGATCTCAACGGTATAACAAACGATGAAAACCGACCTTCCAAACTCTGGGATTTGCTAACAATGCGATTAAGATGATGAACGTACTTGTTTTCTCTCTTTAACAGTAAATTAGGTTTTGCAAAAGTGTTTAGTATAATGACGAAGAAGGTTATATATCTTAATCGCATAATTAACAAAACCCGAGAAAAACTCCCCGTAAACCGGCTACTCGATCGAGTACCCAAGGTACTCGATCGAGTACCCCCTTACTCGATCGAGTATCCTAGTTACTCGATCGAGTACCCAACAGGTCAGAAACTATTTTAAAACGCAACTCACCCTTACTCGACAGAGTAAGGCCTACTCGATAGAGTACCCAAAGACTCATAAATACGGAGTATTACAGTCTTCCCTCCTTAAAAAGAACTTCGTCCCCGAAGTTCAAACCACTACTAAACAAAGGTACTCCCTCAACACTTCCGACTCAACAACCAAAACAAAACTCAACATAAAACGTGTTACTAACCCAACTCATCCCGACACACATACCGACACAACATACAAAAAGGGTATGAAACTCTTAAAAACTCGTCGCGATCATCTCCTACCCCCCTAAAAGAAACAAGGTTACGTCCCCGTAACCATATATACCTGATCAAAAAGAAAAGGGTAACGCTCTTTCATAGCTTCCTCTGGCTCCCATGTAGCTTCCTCAGTTTCGTGGTTAGACCAAAGGATCTTAAGCAAAACTGTCTCACCACTCCTAGTCTTCCTAACCTTTCGATCAAGAATCTGCTTAGGCACCTCAAAATATGATAAGGACTCATCTAGCTCTAAGTTCTCTGCCTCTAACACATGTGACGGGTCACTCACATACTTCCGCAGCTGCGATACATGAAACACATTATGCACTCTCTCTAGCGCAGCTGGTAAAGCCAGACGATATGCAACTTCCCCAACTCGCTCTAAGATCTCATAAGGCCCGATAAACTTCTGACTTAGCTTGCCTTTCTTCCCAAATCTCATAACTCCACGCATAGGAGACACTTTCAAAAGAACCTTGTCCCCACCTTGAAACTCTATGTCCCCGATGTAGATGTAGATCGCATAACTCTTTTGCCTATCCTGAGCTGCCCTCATCCGTTCCCTGATCATCTTAATCTGTTCCACCATCTCATGCACCATCTCTGGTCCTAAAACCATTGCCTCAGCACTATCGTCCCAACAAATCGGACTCCTACATCTCCTTCCATACAAAGTCTCAAACGGTGCCATACCAATACTAGTGTGATAGCTGTTATTGTAAGAGAATTCTATCAAGTCCAACCTCTGTTCCCAGCTACCACCAAAATCCATCACACAAGCTCGCAACATATCCTCAAGAGTCTTGATTGTTTCTCTCATCTGTCCGTCTGTCGCGCAGGATGAAATGTTGTACTCATCTTCAAAGTTGTTCCCAACGATTCCTGCAACTCTTTCCAAAACCTTGATATAAATCTCGCATCTCTGTCAGACACTATGTCCTTAGGGACTCCATGCAACTTAAGCACGTTCTTTCGATAGGCCATAGCCAATTGTGCTTTAGTCCATGTATCTTTCATTGGAACAAAGTGAGCTGACTTAGTCAGTCGATCCACTATTACCCAAATCATGTTATTACCTTGTTGACTCTTTGACAAACCCACGATAAAATCCATGGAAATGGATTCCCACTCCACTCAGGTACCGTTAAAGACTGAATATTACCTTGTGGTCGTCGCTGTTCCCCCTTAACTCTCTGGCATGTCAAACAACGGGCCACAAACTCAGCTGTCTCTTTCTTCATCCCAGGCCACCAAAACGTGTTCTTCAAATCCTTATATAGCTTGTCACCACCTGGATGTACTGAATACGGTGTGCAATGTGCCTCTGTCATGATAGTCTTTTTCAACTCCTCATCATTAGGAACACACCACCTACCGTCAAACCTCAAACTACCATCTGTGTGAATGGAGAATCGAGACATTGTCCCTTTCTCTACTCGACTCTACACTCCACTATCTTAGGATCCAACGCCCGCTTACTTGAATGTCATCATAAAACTCAAGCCGCACTTGTCATATCACCCATGGCATCTCCTTTCTGCATCATATGTATCCCAAATCTCGCTACCTCATCTCTCAACCTCATCAAAGATAGAGATGTACACAGAGAATGTACACTCTTCCTACTCAAAGCATCAGCAACTACATTGGCCTTCCCTTCATGGTAGATAATTTCCATGTCATAATCGCCAATCAGCTTCATCCACCTCCTCTGTCTCATGTTCAACTCCTTTTGAGTGAAAATATACTTGAGACTCTTGTGATCAGAAAATACCTTAAAGATTGCTCCATAAAGGTAATGTCTCCATATCTTGAGAGCAAACACCACTGCACCCAACTCCAGATCATGAGTAGGGTAGTTCTCCTCATAAGGCTTCAATTGCCTAGAAGCATAGGCAATCACTTTACCGTTCTACATCAACACACATCCCAACCCGTTCTTTGAGGCATCTGTATAAACCTCAAAGTTCTCGATCCCTTCAGGCAATGCTAAGACAGGAGCTGTGGTCAAACGCTCCTTTAACGTTTGGAACGCCGTCTCACAACTCTCATCCCAACGAAACCTGTTCTCTTTCCTCATCAACGCTGTCATAGGTCTAGATATCTTGGAGAAATCTTTCACGAACCGTCTGTAGTACCCAGCTAAACCCAGAAAACTCCTGATCTCAGCAACATTCTTTGGTGCTTCCCACTTTGTCACTGCCTCAATTTTCTCCGGATCCACAGCTACTCCCTCCTTAGAGATCACATGCCCCAGAAAAGCAACTTTCTCTAACCATAACTCACACTTGGATAGCTTAGCATATAGCTCATGCTCCCTCAAAGTTTGCAACATGATCCTCAGATGCTCCTCATGCTCCTCCTTAGTGTTAGAGTAGACTAAGATGTCATCGATAAACACCACTACAAACTTGTCCAAAAACTGTCTAAAGATCCTATTCGTCAAATTCATAAACACTGCTGGTGCATTAGACAATCCAAACGGCATCACCATATACTCATAATGGCCATACCTTGACGTGAAAGCTGTCTTTGGTATGTCCACCTCTCTAATCTTCACCTGATGGTACCCCGACCTCAGATCGATCTTGGAAAAGACCGATGCACCACTCAACTGATCAAATAGGTCATCTATCCTTGGCAAAGGATACTTGTTCTTCACTGTCACTCGGTTCAGCTCCCTGTAATCTATGCACAACTTCAAACTCCCATCTTTCTTCTTCACGAAAAAAATTGGTGCTCCCCACGGCGATACACTAGATCTAATGTATCCCTTCTCTATCAGATCATCCAACTGTTTCCTAAGCTCCTCCATCTCCTTAGGACCCATACGGTACGGTGCCTTAGAGATTGGCCCCGTCCCTGGTTTCAACTCTACTGTGAAATCTATCTCTCTTCTCGGCGGCAACCCCGGAATCTCCTCTGGAAACACATCCTCAAACTCTCCCACCACCGGTATCTGATCAACTGTCGGACTCGTTATCCGGTCATCTCTCACATGGCACAAGATCAAAGGACATCCCTTCCTCAGGTAAGACTTCAAAGTGACAGCTGCAATCAACTTAACTTTGGGTTTGACTAGAAACCCACGATAAGACACACTAACACCCTTAGGACCTCTTAAAGACACTTTCTTTTGATGATAGTCTATCTTAGCTTTATACTTTCCCAACCAATCCATCCCAACTATCATCTCAAAACCGTCAAAAGGAAACTCTAGCAAGTCTACAGGGAAATCAACTTGCCCAACTATCATAGGTACATCCCTATATAACCTCCCACAAGATACAGACTCACCCGAAGGTATAAAAACTTGCTCACTTACAGACTCATATACCCTCAAACCCAACCGTTTAACATGACTCGAAGATACAAACGACTGAGAAGCCCCCTAATCAAACAAAACAAAGGTATGAATACCATTAACAAGAAAAGTACCGGTGATAACGTGTGCATCCTCCTGTTTGCTTTCTTATCCATCATGAATAACTTTCCACTTTGGTCTTCTCGTCTACCTCCCTGGACAAGATCTTGGTGATGTGGTCGGCTTAGCACCCGACCCTTGATTGTTGTTGTTGTTCGTTGGTGGTTTTTGATAAGAATTACCATTGTTGCGGTTGCCTCACTCTGGTAGCTCGACTTCCCCGGTTTGGCCATGACCCGGCCCGGTCTATTGCTCGCATAGCTCTGCGCGCAGTCTCCGGAAAGTTCCGGTGCACTTGTGCACTCATGTCTCTTGTGTCCTACACCACCACAACTATAGCAGGTCACTCCCCAACTACCACTAACACTTCCACGGCCACGCCCAAAGGAAGCCCCAAAGATCGAACCCCGACCAGAAAAAAACCCTTTAGATCGATTGTGGTTGCCTTTCTTGTGATTAGATTGGCCACCACCCTCGCTCTCGACTTCCTTTTCTTACCACCGGCCTCTCCCGAGCCATCTCCACCAACCTCTCGGCTCTCCCGGCCCTCTCATAAGCTTCCTTAACATCGTAAGGACTCCCACGGGTAACTTATCCATAATCTTAGGGGTCAACCCCTCTCAAACCTCAGCGCCAGATTCTCCTCACTCAAACCCATATCCTCGGCATACCTAGACTTGTCATTGAACCGCCCTGTAGTACTCGGCCACAGACATCTCGGCGGTCATCTTAAAACTGTCAAACTCATCCCTCAACTTACTCCTCACATGCTCCGGTACAAACTCTTTTCTCATAGCCCTACGAAACTCTTCCCAAGGTATAGCAGGTAAACCTTGGTTCACATACAACTCCTTAGCACTCACTTTCACCGTATCCCACCACTTACCAGCTGCCTCCCTCAGATAGAATGTAGCATGTTCCACTCTCATCTCATCAGGACAGTGAACCAAATCTAATATGTTCTCCATCTCTCTAAGCCAGCTATCAAGAAGGTTCGGCTCCCCAACTCCCTTGTACTCTTTCGGGTTAAACCTCGCTATATAGAGGCTGATTTTAGAGTGATCAACCTCTTTCTCCTTATCCTTATCTTTCCCCACAGTCTTTAAAGCCTCAGTAAGAGCATCCTGATGCTCCAACATCTTAACGATGTCATCTATGTTCATAAGCTCAGCTCTCGCATACAACGCATTCTTCTTGGGCGGCATCTTGAAACTATAACAGAAAAAGGGGTGGATATAAACATACGCGCCAAAACCTCAAAACACGAAAACAAGCTGCCCAGACCCTACTCGATCGAGTTCCCAAACATACTCGATCGAGTAATAGGCCACTCGATCGAGTGCCCACTATACTCGATCGAGTGCCCCAACCTCAGACCCCAAACAGACCTTCTGATCTCTAACATACTCGACCGAGTAGGCTACTCGATCGAGTGACCCCCTACTCGATCGAGTGCCCGAGGTACTCGATCAAGTGCCCAAAAACACGATTCTGGACTCAAAATTGTCAAAAACCCACCCGATCAAGTCAGTCCCACTCGATCGAGTCATGCTAACTCAGAAACGCTACCCGCATGCTATATCATATGCTAACATGCTAAAAACTTTATAAAACCAACATTATATCATAACTAAGCATATAATGCTACGCATCTTTTCATACGATCTACGAAATCATTATATCATGTTATTAAACGCCACATTGTAAACACCCAACATGTTTTCGTTCCAACTACAATTCTACATATATCATCAACCTTTCTTTCACATTCCTAACTTTCTACCGCAAACACCCAACAGTTACACACACTTCATCACATTCATACACCAGCTAACCAAACAACGCATTCGAGCTTGACATACACCCCCCATGTGACCGGTTCAAAATTGTAGGGCGAGTTTGCGACTTCAGGACGTCTCCCAAGCCTTTGCATTAGCTCCTACAACCTTTACCCCGGGTTCATTTTAATTGACTCCCTATGTTCATTAGGTTCATTGGTTACAGGTTTCAGGATCGTCGCTCTGATACCATTTGTAACACCCCCATACTCCAAGTGCCTTACCAGGACCACTCAGGTATGAAGATATTACCATCTCGGTTACCCGAGGCATAATATTCATAAGACAATAACGCAACAACTTAAATGATATAACTTTTAGTGAAAAGTACAACTGAAACCAAATCCCACAATACGGGTACAAGTTCTTAAAACCAACTGTCTACTGAAATACTGAAATGTCATAAAACTAAAAGACTAAAGCGGAAGACTTCTATCGTCAGACGGTGGCACCTCCCGCCTATCCCAAGATTCAACTCAAACCCGCTCACCATCCCGAATGGATCACCGCAGTTTACAAAACAACAACAGGGTCGAGTACTAATCACACAACTCAATATATATCATCAATAAGATAAAAGAGACTTAACCGTCACACACACAACCACACCAATTCCAACAATCTCAATCACCGATCGTCCCTTTGGACCGATCCGCCGATGGGGGACGCGGCACGTACCCACCAAATCCCCGCTCCTCATAACGAGCGATAACCCTGTCCATTAATGTGCACATCCCCTTCCGTGGCGGGTTCCACGAAGGGCGAAACTAGGCGTGAAGTCACTCCCGCAAGTGACCCCACTCAGCCGAGGACACGCCTCGAGAACTAGAGACAAACAATCACAATCAACAACCGTCACAATACAATTACTATATTATTCAATCAACCACAACACATCAACAATCATCCCATTATGGGACTAATACTGAGTAGGAAATCCTACCTGGAAAGCACAACTATCAGACGATCTCTATAGCTGAATCAAAAAGCTTCTTCTACGAACCCTCCTCCTATCATACAACATACAAATGCTACCAAATCACAAACTACTCAAAAACCCCAAAATCCCTAGATTAGGGTTTAACCAACTTAAAGGAAAGACAACAAAAAGGGTACATAGATCTTACCCTTGACGCAAGGATCTCAACGGTATAACAAACGATGAAAACCGACCTTCCAAACTCCGGGATTTGCTAACAATGCGATTAAGATGATGAACGTACTTGCTTTCTCTCTTTAACAGTAAATTAGGTTTTGCAAAATTGTTTAGTATAATGACGAAGAAGGTTATATATCTTAATCGCATAATTAACAAAACCCGAGTAAAACTCCCCGTAAACCGGCTACTCGATCGAGTACCCAAGGTACTCGATCGAGTACCCCCTTACTCGATCGAGTATCCTAGTTACTCGATCGAGTACCCAACAGGTCAGAAACTATTTTAAAACGCAACTCACCCTTACTCGACAGAGTAAGGCCTACTCGATAGAGTACCCAAAGACTCATAAATACGGAGTATTACAAATTAATAATTTATATTTACTTTATTAACGATGTTACAAGTAGATTAAATTAGGGTTTGAAAAAATAATTGAAATTTATGATCCGAGTTTCGTATGGCTGTGACTGCGCTGGTAGGCAAAAGGGTGGCCTCTGGTTTGACCATGTAGTTCAGAGAAGTCAATACTTGTTTAACAATTTCAATCGCACTAAAAACATGAGATAATTGAAAGTGGAATGCTAAAGATTCTGATGTCAGGCTTTCAGTAAATTATCCCACTCTTTGATGTCATCGTATTCAATTAATTAGGGTTCCGGTGCGGCTAATCCAGTGAGAGGAGTGGTCCGGTGCAGGTGGTCGGTGCAGGGAGGGGAGCCGGCGGTGGCCCGGTGGGGGAGTCTGGTGGTTTGACGGAGTTGGATTGGATTAGGAAAAATGGAAATGAAAAATTAGGGTTTAAAAATGACAAGGGCATAATGGTCATTCATGTCCATGATTGAGTGAATCATGTCCATGAATGAGCATCACCCTGTTTTAAAACCATCTCCAAGTAGAGGTCGCACTAATTAGGTCGCGGCCCGCTTTTACCCATAATTCCACCTTATTTATCTTAACCTACTTTCACCTTCCCAACTGGGTCATCAACCCAATTATTTTTCACTTTCCAACTAATTACATCTCTCCACTACATTATATCACCTTTTCATATATATTTTTTTTATTAATTATTAATATTGTCAACCAATCACATATCTCCACCTATAAGGTCATGAATTGGGTCAATTTGCTTCACCAAAGGTCACAAATTGACCTCTTCTCCCCAAAGGTCACAATAATTTTCTAGTTAAATGGTGATTAGTGTGACCAAGTAAGGTCATGACCTAGCAATTGACCTTGCTTGGGCATGGTCTAAAAAGGATGCAAGGATGGATAAACATGAATTTGTTATGGAATATTACTCCCTTTTATTTAAGACTAGATTTCATGTCCGTGCGTTGCACGCTAACTAATTAATGTGATTCAAATTTAATATTTATTATTAAAAAATGTAAGTATATAATGTAAAAAATGTAAGTATATAATGTATGTATGTATGTATCAACATTTAAAATATACTCGATAAATAATAAAACATGGTTTATTGTTAAATAACTTATAATAATATTGTGCTACCTAAATAATTATTTAAAACATATAATATTCTTTTAATTACAAATTTTCAAGTTTCCGAAGAATTTTTGAGTGTCTTTAAGTTTCCGAAGAATTTTTGTGATGAATTACGCTCGATGGTCTCTCGTTTTTGGTGGGGAGCGGAAAATGGAAAACGAAAAATCCCTTGGATAGCATGGAAGAGGTTGTGAAACCGAAGAGCCTTGGAGGCCTTGGTTCCGTGATTTTCACAATTTTAATATGGCACTTGATGAGTCATAATTATATACATATTTATGCCTCCCCTTAATTACTTTTGATACGGTTTTCGTGCTAGTTTATATCATTTACATGCCTTTTATGTTAGAATGTTGATACTTCCGCCTTTTGATGTTTAATGCAGGAATGATGCATTTGAGGAGCAAAGGAATGAAATGGGCATCGCGGAGTGAGCATGAAGGGATACACGAAGCATGGCACGAGAATCCATAAGAATGAAGGAAGAGAAGTTAAGAAGAAAACACGAAGAAAAGAGCTTCTTATTACAAGTGCCTCCTTTGAAGAGCCATATCTCGAGTTCTACAACAGATTTTCAAGTGATTCCAATTGGAGGTGAAAGGTTATCTTCTTAGCTTTCCAACGCCGCAAAAATCGCTTATTTCTGACAAGTAACGAAGAAACGGCGGTCGTTTGAAGTTCAGTGCGCGAAGCAGGAAATTGGTGCCTCGATCGAGTCAACCTTGGCTCGATCGAGGAACTTCATGCTCGATCGAGTCACTCTCGACTCGATCGAGGAACCAACCTAATCAACTAAATTTCGCAATGTCGAGAGTTGGGTGTTCTTGAACTTTGGTGCCTCGATCGAGTCACCCTTGACTCGATCGAGGAACCTTCCAGTTTTATAATTCCCGCAACTTTCCTTAAGTCGGTTATGTATTGCTATAAATACCAAAACTCGTACCCTAGGTTATGGGATGCTTTATTTTCAGTAGGTTTAATATAGCTACCTTAGAAAACTCTCTAAAATACTTAGTTTAGTTTATTTATTGTTCTTACTTCCGGATCTAGCTATTTACGGTATTGTTCTTAATCTTTCCTTTATTATTAATCATTTATTTCATTGTTCATCTTTTATGCTTGCAATCATGTTTCTTATTAATGTTATTGTTGTTCTTCTTTCTATTATGCGTAGCTAAATCTCTTATCTAGGGTGAAAGGGGATCTAGGTTGTTAGAAAAGGGATTATTATGAATTGATTGTTAAATTGCTCTTAATTGTTGTTTGATTATCGTACTACTTCTAATTAGTTGATTACTGATCAGAATTGATTAATTAGTCTTGCATAAACTAGGATTATCACCGACCGGGTTAAGACTAGTATAGGCCACGATAATTGAATAGAGATAATTTAATGATAGCGACCGCATGTTAAATTAGATCTAAAAGAAATATTGAATCGACCGATCATATGACTTTCAACAATATAAATTGCTCAATCAATGAATTAAATTCTACTCTTTGACGACGACCTAGTGAACCCGATCCCTAGACCTTTTAATATTATTGTTATTCATCTTTTATTTACTTGCAATTAGTTGATTAGCATACAAACAATCAAACCCCCAAAATTGGTTACCTTAAGACGGAATTAAATATAAACAAACTAGATAATCACCGCCTCCCTGTGGATTCGACCCTGACTTACCGCTAGCTATTTTGTTAGTACTAAGCTAGGATTTACTTTGATTTGGTAATACGACTTTAGCCTTATCAAATTTGGCGCCGTTGCCGGGGAGTTTATTTATGTTGTGTGATTTATTTCTGTTGTGTGCTTTTATATCAAAAATACATAAAAATTAAAAAATTTCAAAATACAAAAACATGTTTTATTTATTTATTTTAGGTCGAGTCTTGGTGAATTTAATAACTATGATGTTAAATTGCATTGTTTTTGCATTTGAATCCCAAATAGTTGTCCATGTACATTGTTTTGACTCGTTAGCCATGAAAACAAAGCTCATAATTCAAGTCTTTACCGTATTGACATGCCTTATATTGATTAGATTTGACATAATTACGTTGGTAAACTACTTAAATTCTGAGGTCTATAGAGCTTCCTAGGCCAGGAACATCAATAAACTGGTCTCATTGTCAATTAGGCTTGAGTGTGGTTTCTCCTTGTGGAATGTGTAATATCAAATTGCATAAGTGTGACATTGATTTCTTGATACTTTTATTGCTTTCATTTGACTAAGTACATGTGGATAGGCGGTTCTTATCGTTCAAATAAGCCTTACAATTATCCTTTTGTTAGTCCGTTTGAACCCTTGTAGCCAATCTTAAATTACATCCTATTAGCTACAATCCAAGAATTTGTCTACCTTTTCGGGACAGTCGCAGTTGCTTGTTTATCATAATTATTTTGCTATTATGGTTGGGTTGGGACTTATTGTTGTCCTGTCGGTATAGCAAAATACTTTTAGCGATTGTGTTGTATCCTTGTGTTGGAAAAGAAAAATATGAAGCGGAAAAAAAAAAGAAAAAAAGAAAAGAAGAAAGAAAAAATCGAAAAATAGAAAAAGAGGAAAGAAAAGAAAAGAGATTGCTTCATTTGGTTTTGTCAATGATAAAAAAGATGGTTGTTAGAGTCTAATGTATAATTGGAGAGTAGTTTGTTAGCTCTCATATGTTGTAAAGTTGAGATCATTTCTCTAAGTTGGGTTCATTTATTATCAAAGATTTGGTTTTTGTTTTGGTTAGCGCTGCGACTACCGTCTTAGCTCCTCATATCCATAACGTGCTTTGGCACAAACCATTTCTATCCCTTTAACCCATTTGCCACCCTTATTGTCCTTGATACATGTACTTTTGTCTACATATGATGATTGCATATTAGTTGGGGAAATCCCTATCACATTAGATTGCATGCATGTTTCATAAGTTGAGTGAGTGTTTCTACTTCTTTCTATCTTCACATATAACTCACCCTATATACTTATGAGTGCATGAGTGAATCCGCGAGAATCCGACTAATTTGTCTTGCAAGATCGAAAGGTATTTGGCATTTGTATCTAGTATGGTGACTTGAGACTTGAGCTACGTTTTCTATTTCCCGTACCTTTGAATTTGTTTTATTGGTACACTTTAGTCATTACTTTGTTACAGATATGGATAGCTTGGGATTTGTATGTGCATTAAACATTAGCTCTGAGTCGTTTATTCGCCATTTGTATGATTGCCTTTTGTATTGCGTGATGCTTTGCTTGAGGACAAGTAAAGAGATGGTTTGGGGGAGTTTGATGAGTCATAATTATATACATATTTATGCCTCCCCTTAATTACTTTTGATACGGTTTTCGTGCTAGTTTATATCATTTACATGCCTTTTATGTTAGAATGTTGATACTTCCGCCTTTTGATGTTTAATGCAGGAATGATGCATTTGAGGAGCAAAGGAATGAAATGGGCATCGCGGAGTGAGCATGAAGGGATACACGAAGCATGGCACGAGAATCCATAAGAATGAAGGAAGAGAAGTTAAGAAGAAAACACGAAGAAAAGAGCTTCTTATTACAAGTGCCTCCTTTGAAGAGCCATATCTCGAGTTCTACAACAGATTTTCAAGTGATTCCAATTGGAGGTGAAAGGTTATCTTCTTAGCTTTCCAACGCCGCAAAAATCGCTTATTTCTGACAAGTAACGAAGAAACGGCGGTCGTTTGAAGTTCAGTGCGCGAAGCAGGAAATTGGTGCCTCGATCGAGTCAACCTTGGCTCGATCGAGGAACTTCATGCTCG
Source organism: Silene latifolia (assembly GCF_048544455.1). Taxonomy (NCBI): domain Eukaryota; kingdom Viridiplantae; phylum Streptophyta; class Magnoliopsida; order Caryophyllales; family Caryophyllaceae; genus Silene; species Silene latifolia. The sequence continues at coordinate 94,363,666 of NC_133538.1, read as the reverse complement.
ATCGAGTCACTCTCGACTCGATCGAGGAACCAACCTAATCAACTAAATTTCGCAATGTCGAGAGTTGGGTGTTCTTGAACTTTGGTGCCTCGATCGAGTCACCCTTGACTCGATCGAGGAACCTTCCAGTTTTATAATTCCCGCAACTTTCCTTAAGTCGGTTATGTATTGCTATAAATACCAAAACTCGTACCCTAGGTTATGGGATGCTTTATTTTCAGTAGGTTTAATATAGCTACCTTAGAAAACTCTCTAAAATACTTAGTTTAGTTTATTTATTGTTCTTACTTCCGGATCTAGCTATTTACGGTATTGTTCTTAATCTTTCCTTTATTATTAATCATTTATTTCATTGTTCATCTTTTATGCTTGCAATCATGTTTCTTATTAATGTTATTGTTGTTCTTCTTTCTATTATGCGTAGCTAAATCTCTTATCTAGGGTGAAAGGGGATCTAGGTTGTTAGAAAAGGGATTATTATGAATTGATTGTTAAATTGCTCTTAATTGTTGTTTGATTATCGTACTACTTCTAATTAGTTGATTACTGATCAGAATTGATTAATTAGTCTTGCATAAACTAGGATTATCACCGACCGGGTTAAGACTAGTATAGGCCACGATAATTGAATAGAGATAATTTAATGATAGCGACCGCATGTTAAATTAGATCTAAAAGAAATATTGAATCGACCGATCATATGACTTTCAACAATATAAATTGCTCAATCAATGAATTAAATTCTACTCTTTGACGACGACCTAGTGAACCCGATCCCTAGACCTTTTAATATTATTGTTATTCATCTTTTATTTACTTGCAATTAGTTGATTAGCATACAAACAATCAAACCCCCAAAATTGGTTACCTTAAGACGGAATTAAATATAAACAAACTAGATAATCACCGCCTCCCTGTGGATTCGACCCTGACTTACCGCTAGCTATTTTGTTAGTACTAAGCTAGGATTTACTTTGATTTGGTAATACGACTTTAGCCTTATCAGCACTCCTTGGAAAACAAGCTTGGCAATTGCTCGTAAACCGTGATAGCCTCATGTCCCGAATTATAGGTGGTAAATATTTTCCGAATGGCTCTTTTATGAATGCAAGATTAGGCTCTAATCCGGGCTATACCTGGCGCGGGTTTGTTGAAGCAAGAGGGGTTTTAAGCCTTGGTTTAAGAAGGATAATAAGTAATGGGATGAGTACTGAGGTGTGGAACGACCCGTGGATGGCTAACACACAATCATGGAGAGTAATCTCCCCATAAAGAACAGCTGATCAGCATATGGTTGTGGTGAAGCTGTTTACCGTGGATGGACGGAATTGGAACACGCAAAAGGTACATAGCTTATTTCTCCCCTTCGAACAAGATAGAATTCTTGCAATGCACATTCCCATGAATAAAAACGAAACATATGGTGCTGGGACCTCGAGAAGCACAGCCTATATTCGGTGAAGTCGGCCTATAAGGCTCTTGTAGGGGACTTTGGTGATGAAGATGGGCAGTTGGAAAGGGTAAAGGAGAAGTGGTTATGGAACCGTATTTGGATGCAGGGGTTTGGCCGAGAATCAAGACATTCTTTTGGCAATTTTGTAACGATGGGCTGGCTACGAGGAGCAACTTAGCTATTCGAATTCAAAGAATCGATGCGGGATGTCCTATATGTTTTAGGGGGATGGAGACTTGTCTTCATCTCGCCATGGGATGTGGGTAGGTGGAAGGGATATGAGAGGACTTGGGGGTGAGATCGATGATGGGTTATGAGCAGGTGAGGGAGTGGGTGGAGGATGTGTGGAGAGACGTTGATGTCAGCGAGAGAGATTTGTTAATGGTCGGATGTTGGGCGATATGGGAGGCGAGAAACAAATTACTTTTTGAAGGGGTCAGCGTAAATTGTGATAGAGTGGTGAAGAGAGTGGAGGAACTGTTGAGGGAAATCAGAGGGGAAGAGGAGGAAGTAAGAGGAGGTAGGGGAATGCAGGAAGGTGTTGGACAGAGTAAGAGAGCAGGGGACAATGGAGGACGGGAGGTGAGAACGAGGGGGTGCGATGGGATTATTCATATTGATGCGAGAGTGAAGGGGGGAAAAGGTGTGGGAATAGGAGTGATATGTCGGGACGGTGAAGGCAGGATACTATGGGGAATGGCAGCGAGGAGAAGAGGTGATTGTTGGAGTAAGTGTCCCCGACAATAATGCGATCACAATTGTCGATCATATTGATCACATATTTAAATCTCATAACAAGAATACAAAAGGGATGATACATTACATATATAGTCAACTGGTCCACACATATCGGTAATGATTGGCTGGCTAGAGTTTGACATTACTGTCGTGCGACGGTGGTGATCTGTTGATCCCTTGAGCTCACACCTAAAGGATGATTCCCTTAATTGAAAAAGGTTAATTAATTGTATGTCGATATAGATTAATTAATTCCTTAAAATTGAACAAATCATTATCATAAGAGAGAAAATGACATCTTATTATAATGTGATTAAATAAGATTTTATTTAGTAATTTAAGAAGTTATATTACTAAAATTAATCGGTGTTTGCGAAACACGCGAGATGAGAATGATAAGTTAGTTATAATTACAAGATGTTGTGAATTATACTAACTAGTATTTAAATGACCATTTTATGTGAAAGTAATTTTGAATTACTAGTCAATTTGTTAAATGTGATTTATTTAATTTATAAATGATATTTAATTTGTTAAATATGCATTTTAAATTAAAACATGACATAAGACATGTCACATGTCACATGACATACAATTGTACAATTGACAAAAATAAAATGGACTCCATATTACACATGATAACCGAAAATTGGTGGGCAATTTTAGAAGTTTTGTCTTATTCATTTGTCCATGACATTTGATAGTGACTTGACTATGACAAAGACTTACACTAATTAGTCTTGTGAAGACAAAAAGGAAAAAAAAAGGGTCCTAAAAACCACCCACACCCACCGGTTTTTACTAGCTACAATTGAGAGATTTTTCTCAATTATTCATTCTCTCATGTTTTTATGAAAAAAAACACAACACTCTCTCTCTTGTTCTTCATAAAAATTATTTTTATGAATCTAATTTGTACAAATCAATCACTAATAATACTAGTATTAGTATATGAGTATTAGTAATCAATTTTAAGGTAAACCACATTACAAATATCTAGTACATATTATTTTGTGGGATTTTGGGATAGTCTTGGGTGCTACTTATTGGAGGGCTTCTATTTGAAGTCATGGATGATCATCCTAATGTATTTTCTAGCTCAAGAACAAATGAAGGTAGGAGACCTTCATTTGTGCCCATTTGGCCGAATTTTTGATGGTGAGAAAACGATTTTCTCATCTCTTGTTATTTAGTTTGCATGCATAAGATCTAGCTTTTATTTTATGACTAAATAAATATTTACATATATGAATATGTTAAATTAATGAGATTATATATTCCTAACAAGCAGTATCAGAGCCTTAGGTTGTTTGCATGCAAATCGTTTTATAGTTTTTCCGAGTTATAAGATTAACATACAAAACTAATTAATATGGATTTATGAAGATAAACCTAAAAATAACTTTGCATGTTAAAAGTTTCTAGTCCTAAGTGATTTTTAGGACATTTTGGTTTATTTATGGATTTTATTGTTCATTTTGTTATAATATTGGCATTAAAATGTGATTTTTATGATAAAAAATGTCATTTTTGGACAAAAATTAGCTAAACTTTGAATTTTTTAGTGATTTTTGGATATGTTTTCACATATATTATCTACTGATTACCTATAAATTGTCATGATAAAATGAGTTGTTTTGCTCGAAATATGGATTTTTCAAGTTAAAATCGTATTTAAATGGGTAAATAGGTTAATATGAGTTATATTTCGAATCTGGTCATGGAAATTTAGTATGTTGTCACATGAAATTTTACAAGATGTGTGTAAAATATTTGGCTATAGTGAAGTCTTTTTGCATGATTTATGAATTTTTGATGAAAAATCACATAAATAGTGACTATAATTAGTTATAATGCTAAAACATACTTCATGACTAAAGGAAAAATGTCACATGTTGCATTTTATCGCATATTTCATATCTAAAAGTGAAAAGTTGATGAATATAATTTTTCTCATATTTTTATGGTCATATTTATTAAAACCGATAAACCGCAACATTGTTTTTCTCGATAAATTTTCGAAATTTTTAACCTAAGTTTTGAATATTATGAGTGTCATGGTATTTTTCCAGAATTTTCATGAGTTTAAATTTCAAATTTTTAATTTATTTGAAATTTTTATAATTTAATTTGAAGTTTATAGCATAATTTTGTATTTTAGGTCCATTTATGAACAATATTAAGAAATCAAGGTTAATTATTGTCAAAATGTTAGTGGAGACTAATTTTGAGTCCTAAGATGGTTAGGGTAATTAACTTGTACATAAATATGAATTTATGCAATTATTGTGATTTTAAAAGGTTAAATCACGCAAATCCGTAAAAACCGATTACAACAACAACAACAACATCAGAGCCTTAATCCCAAAATGATTTGGGGTCAGCTGACATGAATCATCATTTCGAACCGTCCATGGGTGAACGCACGCCTCAAAATGCGAATAAAAAAAGGGAAGAATCCGTAAAAACCGATTAATATACGATATTGGCTCTTAAAAGGTGATTTAGCATAAAATCTAGCATGTTCATACATAATATAATGCTGCATTTTTTTTTATGATTATCATAATTTAATTTTATGTAATTTTTGAATTATGTAATTTTACTTAGTATGGCCTTAGTTTTAATTGGTATTACCCGAAATGTATGGGAATATCGATTCGGTTGTAATTTTGGTGATCTCGTATCACCGTTTTGTAATTTAATATATTTATTTTTATTTTAATTACAAATGTATAATAGGAAATTATGTAATTCATTTTATAATTTTATTATTCCGGAGTTCCTTGAAGACGGTGCCATTCGAGAAGACGGTCCATCAAGAATGTGTTACCTCGGGATGTGTGCCAAGACCGGAGTTCAAGGGACCAAGGAGTTGGTTTCCGAATTTCTAATAGTTAATTAGATTTACTATTTTAGGAACGCCATACTAGGATTTTATTTTTATGCTTTGCATTTTATTTATATGTTGCATGCATCGCTAAATCGCCATAACTAAACATGCATTTTAAATCGAGTTTATCGACCGTGTCAATTACAATTATCGTAGTTCACCGCTTTAGTTCACTTAAAACGTGATAGATAATAAATTGACATGACCTCTCGCTAAAATAAACAATTGAGACTTAGCCTTACCAAAAAGTAGAAACCATGAAAACCTATTTCATGAGGGAGTGCACTCGGCCCTACCGGAGTACAAATCTTGTTACGTAGGGGAAGTGGGTGATAAATGTCTATCGACCGAATTTATGTTAATAAAGGGTATTTTGGCACACCGTGCCCTAAGTTAATATGAATTGGGATCATGGACACATTTATTCGAAATTTGGATTGAACTCAACGAAAGTATTCACGACGATTTCCGGATGTGTTTCGGGCTAGAGATAAATATTAATGTAATTTTATCGACCAAGAGTTCTGAAAGTAGAATCGATTAAAGAGTCAATCCACCGAGTCATGTTAATAAAGGGTATTTCGGCACACCGTGCCCCAAGTTAATATGAATTTGGATCTTGGAATCATTTATCATAGTTGGGTAGAGGTCACTATGTAAATGCTTTACTTGTTATTTACAAGTATTAATAAAACGATAAATGTTAAGTTTTCCACTATTTCGTTAATCATATTGTTCTATTTCTTTACCTATACGATATCATTTCGATTTTAGCTCAAATCTCCATTAAAACATCGTAACTAAAGACAAAATTTGATTTTTCTTCTAAAAACCTCGTATTATCCATTGTAAGGATCTCTTGTGAAGAGTATAGATAAAAGTTATTCGTGATCAAAAGGGTTTTTGATTCTTGGCCAACATATCTACTTACAATGAATTGTTTCTCATATGCTTAATTAAATTAAGTACCTTGAAATGTTACATCATTTTGGTAACTAGATTTGTTTGAAATCAAAATTGACCAAAATACCGTAACCACTTCAATGAAAGTTTTAAGACTAAACAAACGAATGAAGAGTAGTCTTCATGAATTTCAATATTGCTTCGCTTAGCAAAGACTCATTGAAATGAGTGGGAGCATTCTCTTAAACCGTTAAGAAAAGGATAAGGTTTTCAAAGAAGTAAAATTAGAATGGAATTGATACAAGGTAATGTTAAAAGTAAAGTTATTGAGAATAACGATACTAAACCTATCAATCCCGACCGATAAAGTTTCCATTGTCTTAATTGTTGGACGCTAGAAAGGAAACTACCCCAAATTTTTGAAGAATCAACAAGTTAGTTGTGGGACATCTAATGGGACCTTCTTCTTTAAATGTTTATTTGATTAACATAAATTTTGCTAGTACTACTTCGTCAATATTAGAAACCAGTGGAGGTTTTCATCATTGTATTCGATACATAAAATAATTATAATATGACGACTAGCATCAAATAATGTCGAGAGATAGAGTCATTGTGTAATCAATCTAGTTTTGGGTTTATAGTTGTACTTAATTATGACTATTAAGTGCATAAATGATGCATGTCTTTTATATGATGTTTTACATCCCTTTTTACACGCATTTCAGAGCTCATTCATGTAGTTTATGCTTCATTTCTCCCTATTTCCGTCTACTTCCATATTTTGTACATTATTGCAGAAATGTGAAGAATCCAGCGGAAATCAAGCTAAATCCGTCCCCGAGTATCTTGCATTGCACTTGACGTGAAGTATTCACCCGAGGAACGAGCTTGGAGCGCATCTCAAGGCCCAAAAGACAAGTCCACGAGTTTTAAGAAGTCAAGTAGCAGCTCAAGTGGTCGATCGACCATCACCCTCAGTCGATCGACCAATGTTCGGGTTCCAGAAGCTACTGTTTCGCTGCAAGCGATCGATCGACCGATCATATCGGATCGATCGACGATTGCTATTTCAGACGTGAATTAAAAGACCGTGAATCTTGAAGCCCGTGAAGTTTAGGTTTTGGAATAATTGTTACGCTTATTTGCTATATAACGTAACACAAACATTCAGTTTAGGATATCAGTTTTTACCCGAGTTCATATCAGTTTTTACTCAAACTTTATTATCAGAAATTTGATTTAGTTTTAGTTTGCCAATTAGGGTTTGGAATATTGTGAGCATCAGAATTTTGTTCTTGTTCTTAATCGTTCCTCTGCAATCTTGGTATTTCTCTGCCCTAATTCAATTCATCTCTTTCGTTATTAGATTAGAATTGCTAGATAGATTCCCGAAACCATCTTTATTATTGCATGTTAATTATTTGTTTTACCGCTTTAATCATGAATTCAGTACTTTATTGCCCTAGTATTATTGTTGTTATCACTTTCATCGTGAGTAGCTAAATAATTTGTGCTAGGATGTAGGCGAATTATAGCATAGGCGGCATTAGATTAGACACGGCCTGAACCCGCGTGTTGGTCGATCGACCACTTTACCCGGTCGATCGACTGACCTCGTGAGCTTATTTCGTTTTAATTGATTTTAATTGTTGTATTTAACGAATCGAATGCATGCGACCAGTTAGATACCTATTTTGTGGCTGACCCATTAGATCGTAAGATAGGGTAAGTTGTTAGACCATCAATTGAATCGACTAAACTGTGCTAAGATCGAAAGATAGGTATAGTTTAGACCATTAGTCACTTTTCAGAACGAAAGTTAGTATTAGTGATATTAGGGACCTATAGCGAGATCGAAAGATGCTATTTGTTAAGAGTGGACCGAGAGGACCTCTTTATTTCCCGCCTCACCTGTGTTGACTCAGACCGACTTAGTTTGCTGCCGCCGAAGCTATAATGAACCGACCATCCTAGTACCCCTTCTTTATCTGTTTAATCCGTCTTTTAGTTTATTGTCTTTATTTACTGTTAGCTGTAGACCAACTCAAATCAACCCCCACTTTTGTCACCTTAGACTAGATATAAATCAACTAGAATTTACAACTGCCTCCTTGTGGTTCGACCCTGTTACCACTAGACTAGGTTAGTCTTAATAGGAATTATAAATTTTATCTTTGGTACTCACAACGACGGGTATCAAATTTTGGCGCCGTTGCCGGGGAGGCAATAGTCCTAATTTTAGTTGTTTTTATTTTTAGTCTGTCTTAGTTTAAGGGACTTCTGTTCCTTAAACTTTTCTTATATTCTTTTTGTAGTTTCTTCTTATGCGCAGGTCACAGGGTGGTGAACTAGTGCCATTTGACCCTGAGATAGAGAAATCTTTGCGCGAGTTGAGACGAACACAAAGAGTACTACCGACAGAGGAAGAGCTGAGTACTCTGTCAAGCTATTACGAGCACAATCTGTTCAAGAAGACCCACGATCTTCACCGTTTCCACTTCTTCAAGAGGCGATTACTTCTCTCTGAAATTCCAGTCATGGCCGAGGAAGCGAGTATAGCTAGTCATTCTGAGCCGACAGCTGAAAACTTATACAAGGGGTTCGAACTACCAGGAGATGCCAGGAAGTTCGAACCAAAGCCTTCTTACATCAACATGGTTGAGAGAAACCAGTTTGGGGGAGCTGCAAATGAAGATGCACTAAACACATGGAGACCTTTATTGATTCATCTTTGCTCCATTCCCCCACCAGCCGGTGTGACCCAGGACCGGATCAAGGAGACCATGTTCATCTTCTCCCTTCGTGATCTTTGCAAGGGAGTGGTATAGAGATCTGGACCGAGCCGTTCATGGAATTACTGACTGGAATTCATTGGCATTGGCGTTCTACAAGAAGTACTTCTCTGCTTCAAGGACGATCGCTATTAGAGCTCAAATCACGGGCTTTAAACAAGGGCCAGGTGAGAACTTCCATGAAGCATGGGTCCGATTCAAGAAGTTGGTGCGAACCATACCGCACCATGGGTTCGAAAAGTGGAGCTTGTGCAATCATTTCTACAATGGGTTGTACGACGATCAGAGGGCCATTTTGGATGCTGCAGCCAATGGAAGATTCGCTGAAAATTTGGGAGCAACCAAGTGGTGGAAGATCATTGACGATCTAGCTACCCACAAGGCCGAGTATGGAAATTCTAGAGGGAACCAGAGGAGTGCTGCTGAATCCTCCTCTGTCGCTGCGCTTGAGGCTCTTACTGCGAGATTTGAAAGTATGAGCTAGAGGAGCTTCTAAAGGTGGGATGTACCAAGTCAATTCTGTGTCAAACGGTCCTTTCGTCTGTGAAAGGTGTGGAGGTGAGGGCCATGTCTCAAAAAATTGCCCTAGTCCCTTTGAATCTTGTGCTGCCTTTCAACACTATAGGCAGATCAACACCTACTATGAGCCGAATACCCATCCGAACTTGAGTTGGAGGAGCCAAAATGTCCTTAACCCAACTCAAGCTCCGCCGCAGCAACAGCCTTATATAACCCCTCATCAAAAGCAACAACAATATCAGAAACCTCCTTATGTGCCGCAGCAGCAACAATCACAGAATTCTGAATTCTCCGAGCTGAAGAACTTGTTGCTAAAGGAGTCCCAAGCAAGAGAGGTCGGGATGAAGCTACTAGAGAGCCAAATTGCTCAATTGGCTAGCAAAAGCAACACTCGAGCTCCCGGACACTTGCCGACTCAAACCGACCAAAAGGAGACCTTAAATGCCATCACTTTAAGGAGTGGGTCCACTCCGGAGGGACCTGCCATGGTCGAGGACACTGTTGAAAAAGATGAGCCGGAGACGAGTCAAGAGAAAGCTTCAACGAACAAATCAAAGAAAAAGGCGTCTACCAGGTATTTCAGTCGATCGACTGAAGTGCCTGGTCGATCGACTGAAACACGGGTTACAGGAGCTTCTGGAACTGTACATCTCGGTCGATCGACTGAGGACAGTGGTCGATCGGCCGAGATCGCTGCTGATGCTGAGGAGTTTCGTCCTTTAATGCCAAGTAATCTGCGAGACCACCTGTTTCGGGGTACCACAGTCTCGAAGGTGTTAGGACAAGACCCGAGTGCTGATGGGTCAGTCCCGGTCCCGAAGTTCGACCCAATGATGGTCAATGGTTCTCATTTGAGACGGTCTGAGGAGGGGTCTAGCTTCAACAAAGAGAAGGTGACGGACTTTCAGCCTAAGTCCAAGGATGCCGCGAGATTTGGAGGAGAGGGCCAAGGTACTTCTTTGACCCCTTACCCGGAGAGGCTAGTGCCGACCAAGGAACAGTATCTTTCAAAGCAAATTTGAAAAAGTTATCCGTAGTCCGAATGTACAGGTTCCTTTTCTCGAGCTAGTTAACCAAGTACCCGCTTATACTAAATTTATGAAACAACTTTTGTCAAAAAAGCGGTCACTTGAAACAGTGCACACTGTCGCACTTACTAAGGAGTCTTGCTCTTATCTGTCTCACACTGCACCCCTTAAGTTAGAGGACCCGGGCAGTTTTTCTGTTCCTTGCAACATAGGTACCTTCTCAATTGAGAAGGCATTGTGTGACTTAGGGGCTAGCATAAGCGTCATGCCCTTGAGTTTAGCTAGGAAGCTTAAGTTGACCCGGTTTGCTATCACAGACATGACAGTTCAGATGGCTGACCGATCTGCGGTCGAGCCTATAGGAGTCCTAGAGGACATACCCGTCCAAATAGGGAAGTTTTTCTTCCCTGTTGACTTTGTTGTCCTTGACATGCCTGAGGATGCCCATATACCGATCATCCTAGGAAGGCGTTTTCGCACACCGCCGGGTGCGATCATTGACGTTGGCTCTGGAACTTTGACCTTCAAAGTTGGGAAACATTCTATCATTTTTGCCCAACCTGCTAAAAAGAAGGACTCCATGTGGCCTGTTACATGTAATACGGTTTCTGAAAAGAAATCGTACTTTGTGCTTTCTGAATTGCCTGTCTCTATTACTACTCCTGTGCTAACCCCTCCGCCCCATATTGGGAGCAAAAAGGAGGAAGAATCTATTGTTTTAGACATTGCAGGAGCTGGTTTGGGGAAGGACGAGCTGCAGGTCACTCTAGCTGCGACAAAGCCTATCATTCAAAGAGGAGGTCTTGGTTGCTTGAGCTATGGAACCGATGAGAAAGTGGAGGATGAGCCAGCCAAGGTGAGATGGGCTGATGTGGATTCTAACAATTCCAAGGAGATCCCTGATTGGGGAGATGACGAAGTTGATCCATTGGGCTCTCCGACTGTTGAAGATGAGAAGGGTGCAACTGATAAGATGAGCACCATTGAGGCTACCTCTAGTAGGCAGAAGCCGATGAAGTGGGCCATACCTTGGCCTTTCTTGATTAACTACTAGTTGATCAAAAGCTTTACAAACATTTTATTGCTTTCGAACAATTTTCATTGCTTTTTGTGTGCGCGAAAACTTCGCATCTTATTTTGTTTGTTTCGAATTTTTAAGCACTTTAGACTTTATTCTGGGTTTTGTGCAATTTTGGGCGCGTATTATTGTGTACTTGCAGTTATTTAGAGCTTGTTAGCTCAAATCATTGAGCAAATACGAAGAAATAAGGAGTACAGGAATACTTTCAGTCGATCGACTGGCCATCATGGTCGATCGACTGAGTTGCGCTTTCCAGGAGCTTCTGTTCCTGTTCATCTAGTCGATTGACTGCCCATATAGGTCGATCGACCATAGACACTGCTTTGTATTTGTTCACGACCTCTCCCCCCTTTGTGTTTGGTCGATATGCGGACTTAAGGGAGTTTTCTACTCCACTTTATCTTCCGTCGTTTTATTTATTTCTTCTGATTTTCTCATTTGTGCACAATTTTACCGCTTCATGATTGTCTTTCTTGGTTTTATCCGTGGTTTTGTTTGTCTTTTCAGGTGATTATTGGTAGCACTGCTGGCTACTGAAACCTTCTAGCTCACGCTGGTTTGGGGAGGTTTCCTTTGCTGCGCTTAAAGTCTTGTGAGTTCCTTATTCCCACTTCATGTCATATTTTATTTCCTTTCTCGCAAATTCCCATTTCTCTTTTCTTCATTACATGATTTTGCACAATGGGGACATTGTGCGATTTGGTTTGGGGAAGGGTTTTGCGTCGCATATCATCTGCTTGCATTCACGTTTAATTCTGTTTTGCATTGTTTCATTTCATTTCTCTTATATATACAAAATTCCAAAAAAATTGAAAAATTTCAAAAAATTCCCATAAAATGCACGTTTATTTTAGCATGTAGGTCGAGTCGGAACGGTAGTATTTCCATGATGATTTTGCATTTGCATCTGTTTTGCCTGGGCCTTGCTAGATTAACATGTTTTTAGTAGAATCGTATATGCATAGTCTACGAGTTTTCGTCAATTATTTTGCTGGGCTTGAGACTTGACTTTAATAATTGGCAAGCTACATCATATTTCTGAGTTATTAGAGCCTATAACTGGTGACATCTATGACCGGTTTACTTAGAAATGTGAGTAGTACTCCTTATGAGACATGTTTCCTTAATTTGCATAAATATGAACTTGATCTACTTAATACCTGTATGCATTCGATTTGTGGTTTGTTGACACATGTGGTAGAGGTTTCCCCTTATTCATTTTGCCCATGAGCTCCACACTGCCAAAAATATCCCTTTTTGTCCCATTTACTACATCCTACATTTAGCCTGTCCTTTGTCAAGCTAGTAGTCTGTGTTCTTGGGGTTGTTACTCGTTTTGGTGGCATATGCTTTATTTGAGATTATGTTGGAAAGTTGAAATGAAAAAGGAGAGAAAGAAAGAAAAAAAAAATGAAAAATGATTCGAAAAAGAAGAAAAAAAAAAGAGGTTCTGTACTGTTCAAAGCAGTCGATCGACTGCCATATATAGTCGATCGACTGAAGTTCGAAAGAAAGAGAAAAAGAAAGAATCAATTCGCATAATTCAATCCTTACCTTTTGGCGATTTTTGCTCCCATGATTCATATATATCTTATGGGGAGTTTATTGATTTAGTATTTTGGAGACTGTGAGATTTGTGCCTGTTATAGCACCGTTTCGATTGTTTATGAGCAAGAAGTTGGATGTTGCCACTTGGTTCCGTTTTGGTACTAGCTTGATCACCTGTACCTCCACTTTACCATAAAATGTTTTGCCTCTTCTTACCCATACCTCACATATCCCATATATACCTCGGCATGTGTCATTGGTCATCTGTTTGGTTGGAATGCATATGTACGGTCATAGAGATCATTTTCATATTTTATTGCAGGCATGTTCTTATAGGTCGCAGTTAGGTGAGAGTCTTTACAAAAATAAATTCTTTCTATCCTCTTATATATTCACCTGTGCTTATGTGTGATATGAGCGACTCGTGAGAGTCCGATTTGATAAGTCTCTACAGTCGACGGTTCAGCAGTTCTTAATGACCTTATAACTCGTTTGCATGATTCACATTACTAATTGATTGTTGGTTGTGCATTAAATTGGTTTAGGCTTAACAGTTTGCATCTCGCTCTGAGATTGAACTCGTTCCATTAGGTCATTAGATCGAGTCTAGTTCTTGCTTGAGGACAAGCAAGGGTTTGGTTTGGGGAAGTTTGATGCGTGTCTTTTATATGATGTTTTACATCCCTTTTTACACGCATTTCAGAGCTCATTCATGTAGTTTATGCTGCATTTCTCCCTATTTCCGTCTACTTCCATATTTTGTACATTATTGCAGAAATGTGAAGAATCCAGCGGAAATCAAGCTAAATCCGTCCCCGAGTATCCTGCATTGCACTTGACGTGAAGTATTCACCCGAGGAACGAGCTTGGAGCGCATCTCAAGGCCCAAAAGACAAGTCCACGAGTTTTAAGAAGTCAAGTAGCAGCTCAAGTGGTCGATCGACCATCACCCTCAGTCGATCGACCAATGTTCGGGTTCCGAAGCTTCATTCATCGCAAGCGCGATCGATCGACCAGTCATATCAGTCGATCGACCAGATTGCTATTTCAGACGTGAATTAAAAGACCGTGAATCTTGAAGCCCGTGAAGTTTAGGTTTTGGAATAATTGTTACGCTTATTTGCTATATAACGTAACACAAACATTCAGTTTAGGATATCAGTTTTTACCCGAGTTCATATCAGTTTTTACTCAAACTTTATTATCAGAAATTTGATTTAGTTTTAGTTTACCAATTAGGGTTTGGAATATTGTGAGCATCGGAATTTTGTTCTTGTTCTTAATCGTTCCTCTGCAATCTTGGTATTTCTCTGCCCTAATTCAATTCATCTCTTTCGTTATTAGATTAGAATTGCTAGATAGATTCCCGAAACCATCTTTATTATTGCATGTTAATTATTTGTTTTACCGCTTTAATCATGAATTCAGTACTTTATTGCCCTAGTATTATTGTTGTTATCACTTTCATCGTGAGTAGCTAAATAATTTGTGCTAGGATGTAGGCGAATTATAGCATAGGCGGCATTAGATTAGACACGGCCTGAACCCGCGTGTTGGTCGATCGACCACTTTACCCGGTCGATCGACTGACCTCGTGAGCTTATTTCGTTTTAATTGATTTTAATTGTTGTATTTAACGAATCGAATGCATGCGACCAGTTAGATACCTATTTTGTGGCTGACCCATTAGATCGTAAGATAGGGTAAGTTGTTAGACCATCAATTGAATCGACTAAACTGTGCTAAGATCGAAAGATAGGTATAGTTTAGACCATTAGTCACTTTTCAGAACGAAAGTTAGTATTAGTGATATTAGGGACCTATAGCGAGATCGAAAGATGCTATTTGTTAAGAGTGGACCGAGAGGACCTCTTTATTTCCCGCCTCACTGTGTTGACTCGGGATCGACTTAGTTTGTGTAGAAGCTATAATGAACCGACCATCCTAGTACCCCTTCTTTATCTGTTTAATCCGTCTTTTAGTTTATTGTCTTTATTTACTGTTAGCTGTAGACCAACTCAAATCAACCCCCACTTTTGTCACCTTAGACTAGATATAAATCAACTAGAATTTACAACTGCCTCCTTGTGGTTCGACCCTGTTACCACTAGCCTAGGTTAGTCTTAATAGGAATTATAAATTTTATCTTTGGTACTCACAACGACGGGTATCAATAAACTCTAAATAAGAATATAAATTTGTCAAGATACAAAAGAGGTTTCACTTTTGTGACCCTATACACCATGATTTGATGTATGGCTAGCCCATTATCAAGGTGATTATATTCTAAATCAAACTAAAATGACATATCATGTAGATGATGCAAGACTCAAATTGGTAACCCAAGATTAAACCTTAAATTCTGGAATGATAAACGCAAAGAGTTATCGAGTACTCTTGAAACCATTATATCTTATAGTATATGCGTATCTTGTATTCAAAGCAATATGTCTCGTGCCTTTTGGTTGAAAAGGAGATCGAGGTTGTAAATCATTGATCCAAAATAGTTTGATAATTTTCTTTTACCAACGATTTAAGTTGACGCTAATGTGTTCACTTAATAAGGTAAATAGAGAAATCTTTGAAGAAGTTCAAAGAGTTCAAAGAATCACGATTTAGTCGTGATGTGATCATCAAAGTGAAGACTTTGATATAAGCCAAAGGAAATGTGATATAGTATCACAAGTTAATCTCTCTTAGCACGCATTATGGGATAATGTGTGGTTGGATAAGAAATCAAACGCTATTCGATATGGTTTGAACTTTAATCAAGTTACTTTGAGTTACTTGATCCTTTTGGGGATTGTATCATTTTGTCTAAATTATTTTTCCACTAAATCTAAAACGAATCATACGAGATATGAAATGGTAGGGTACCATGTTTGTAAGTTTTCAAAAGAAACAAATGCTCATTTTTCCTTACTATAATCACGAGTACAACGGGTTTGTGGCTCGTGAAGCTGTCTTTTTAGAATGCAAGTTTATTCCTAGAAGACAGAGTGGGAGAAATTATTTAAGAGCCACAAAAGAATTGTGTCAAAAATTGTATGTCGCAAGAAACTGGTTTTTCTTAGCTACATGACGTTGTTTCTTCGAAACCTAGGAGGTTGAACTCATCACTTGTTGAAGATGATGAATTCGTGTTACTTTTAGAAAGTAAAGAGCTTGCAACTTACAAAGAAATTGTTTGATTCAAGTTACTTCTGGAAAGTAATGATCATATGACTTAAATAAGAGTGTTTAAGTCACAACTTAATACAAGGCTTAGAGCCATGAAAATCCGAAATAAATTCCAAGTGGAATTGTTGGATATCAAAAAGAGATATCAAAGCTTGATTGGTGGCAAAGGGTTTTGCACTAGTTGAAATGCTTAAGTCTATTTGGATCTTCTTAGGGATTGTGTTTCATTATGATGATATACATATAGCAAGTGAATCTAAAACCCACTTCTTCAATTAGAAGGAATGTATTCAATACATGTCTTGAGTTTTGTAGATTCTTGCAATCCTGAGATAATGTGTAACTTAAGAGATGGTCTTGAGTAGGACATCAATGAGTTGGAATCAATGATTTGATCATGGAATAAAAATTTTCCCGATAAGTCGAGAAGTTGTGTTTATACATGAAGTTTAGTGGGAGTTACGAAAATTTTAGTAGTCTTATATGTGGATGACATATTGATCATTGGGAGACACTTATGGAGTATTATAATACATCTTTAATATCCAGATTTATGGAGATAAATCCACATGATATTAGCGACAAATAAGAAGTCTTATGTTGATAAGATTCATGATTAGTTCAATCGAGTTGAACATATTTGATTGATTCCATTTGCTTCCGCTGCCGAATCAATTAAATAGGAAATAATGTATAATACTTCATATACTTTGAGTATGATGAATTGTTTCAAATCGAGTTTAAGTAATAGTTACCAAGTAAGCCATAAAGATTACCCTTAAGTGCTTGCAGAAACATTAAGGATGTAAAGCAAAGTGTTTTTGATGCAATTTTGTGTAAGGGTGTTACACAAATGACAATTGACAATTGAGGTTGCGCATGGTTCCCGACAAAACCATAATCAAAACACATTAGGATGGTTAAGATACCATTGTGGCTATGTTATTTAAGAAATACATTTTCTAGAATCGTTTTAGGCAATAAAGAACAATGAGAAATATTTACAACGGAAATTGAGTACACTTACAATCATGGGATGTGCAAGAGGGATGAGTCCCGCACACTGTGAAAACAGTGGGAGCTATTTTAAGGCAAGAAAGCCTATGTCTAGATTGGATCTAGACACGTACTCAAAAAGTTTTGTAATGCAAATGTATACATTACGAAAGGAAAACAAGTATGTAGCAAGGTTGAGCAGGGAGTTGCTACGACCTACTTACAATGCCTATTCATAGGCTTAACATGATGAGTCATGTCATTTCAATTGGATTGAGATGAACAACTACATACAAGATCAAATTAGATTATAGAATATGAATTAATAATCAGGCATTTACTATTCATATGTGATAATCGCATTTGTCGTTCGAGTTTTACTTTAAAACTCTTTTATTATACTTTGTTACATCCAAACGGGTTGTATGACAATATTGAACCCCGTTAAAGTGAACCCGAATTAACATAGTATTCGCCCATAGTCACTTATATGAGGTGACATCTCGAAGTGACTAGAGTGTGATGCTATTGATGGCAAGTTCAGTGCCATACAATCATGTGATATGACTAGTCGATCACATAGGCAGACTGTTAGGAACACTTTTTCGGGCAGTGACCGCTTATAGAGTTCTGGAAAATTTATATAGCCTGGTAATGGCGAGAGCTACTATAATATTCTAATGAGTCGATTCTTTTGACTAAAGACTGTTCGCCTAAGATGGCTTTGATTTATGTTACTACGACCTTCGTAAATGGGGTCAAATGGGCATATTTTGGGTTATGATGACTGTGGCTAGTCGAAGGGAATAGTGCGATAGGAATTGTCCACCCCTTTGTCAGGGTTAAAATAATATCTCAGGGCCACTCAAGGAGTAATGAACTGGAAATGCGTGGCCACGCTCGGAAGGTATCTATGGTAGATAATTCCGGTCAAATCAGTTATTCTCCAGATCGAGGAAACCACTCTCGATATGATCACTTGCAAGTACGACCCGAAAGACACCTTGCATTGAGTGGGAGATAGTAACAGGACAAGAGAATTGGTGGCGCACACTTGTCGAGGACAAGTGGGAGATTGTTGGAGTAAGTGTCCTCGACAGTAATGTGATCACAATTGTCGATCATATTGATCACATATTTAAATCTCATAACAAGAATACGAAAGGGATGATACATTACATATATAGTCAACTGGTCCACACATATCGGTAATGAATGGCTGGCTAGAGTTTGACATTACTGTCGTGCGACGGTGGTGATCAGTTGATCCCTTGAGCTCACACCTAAAGGATGATTCCCTTAATTGAAAAAGGTTAATTAATTGTATGTCGATATAGATTAATTAATTCCTTAAAATTGAACAAATCATTATCATAAGAGAGAAAATGACATCTTATTATAATGTGATTAAATAAGATTTTATTTAGTAATTTAAGAAGTTATATTACTAAAATTAATCGGTGTTTGCGAAACACGCGAGATGAGAATGATAAGTTAGTTATAATTACAAGATGTTGTGAATTATACTAACTAGTATTTAAATGACCATTTTATGTGAAAGTAATTTTGAATTACTAGTCAATTTGTTAAATGTGATTTATTTAATTTATAAATGATATTTAATTTGTTAAATATGCATTTTAAATTAAAACATGACATAAGACATGTCACATGTCACATGACATACAATTGTACAACTGACAAAAATAAAATGGACTCCATATTACACATGATAACCGAAAATTGGTGGGCAATTTTAGAAGTTTTGTCTTATTCATTTGTCCATGACATTTGATAGTGACTTGACGATGACAAAGACTTACACTAATTAGTCTTGTGGAGACAAAAAGGAAAAAAAAAGGTCCTAAAAACAACCCACACCCACCGGTTTTTACTAGCTACAATTGAGAGATTTTTCTCAATTATTCATTCTCTCATGTTTTTATGGAAAAAAAACACAACACACTCTCTCTTGTTCTTCATAAAAATTATTTTTATGAATCTAATTTGTACAAATAAATCACTAATAATACTAGTAGTAGTATATGAGTATTAGTAATCGATTTTAAGGTAAATCACAT
This sequence comes from Silene latifolia, assembly GCF_048544455.1. Lineage (NCBI taxonomy): Eukaryota > Viridiplantae > Streptophyta > Magnoliopsida > Caryophyllales > Caryophyllaceae > Silene > Silene latifolia. The sequence goes on along the minus strand of NC_133538.1, from coordinate 94,344,451 downwards.
TACAAATATCTAGTACATATTATTTTGTGGGATTTTGGGATAGTCTTGGGTGCTACTTATTGGAGGCTTCTATTTGAAGTCATGGATGATCACCCTAATGTATTTTCTAGCTCAAGAACAAATGAAGGTAGGAGACCTTCATTTGTGCCCATTTGGCCGAATTTTTGATGGTGAGAAAAAGATTTTCTCATCTCTTGTTATTTAGTTTGCATGCATAAGATCTAGCTTTTATTTTATGACTAAAATAAATCTTTACATATATGAATATGTTAAATTAATGAGATTATATATTCCTACCAGGGATATGGTTCCTAAATTGGCAGAGGCAGAGGCGGATGTGGCGGGCATCCAAGAGGCGATTCGTAGGGGCCGGAAGGATGTGATGGTTGGGAGCGATTGCAAGGAACTGGTGGAGGCATTTCAAGGGAAGACGACGGGACGAAGCGACTTTTTCCTAATCGTTGAGGATATTCAAGCTTGCTGTAGCAACTTAAACTTGGTCTCTTGGTTCCATGTTCATAGAAGCTCCAATCGGATTGCGCATGAATTAGCATACGTTTCTCAGATTGGCTCATCAAGTCACTTTTCGAGCAATTCTATCCCACAATGTATTAAACATTTGATTATGAGCAATGATTTTAATATAATGTAATCTCTTTATGGGATTACTTTCAAAAAAAAATTCCTAGGGTATATGTATAACGATATTTTTTCTAGTAAAACATATATATAATATTCATTTAATTAAAATTTTAAAACTGAGTACATCATTTAAAATTCTAATCCTTTCTGCCTAAATAGTTATCAACTATCAATGTTTTTTTTTATCTTTTTAGATTAATATTTAAAGAAGATTAATATTTACAAATTATTTAAAAATTTATCCATTTTTTATGAGATCATGTTAATTTTATCATAAACTCTACCTCAACAACCAAAAGATATATTACCCTAAAAAAATACTCCCTCCGTCCCGGTCAATTGTTGTCCTTTGGTTTTGGCACAAAGACCAAGGAAAGAGAAGAGGGCCAATTATTAAATGATAAGTGGACCAAATTGAGTGTGAATGATCAAATTACTCTTCAAATTCATTCTTAAAATAAAAAGGAAACAAATGACTGAGACACCCGAAAATTCAAAAGGACAACAAATGACCAGAACAGAAGGAGTATATATAAATATGTATGTACTACATATGTTAACTGTGTACTCATCGTCTTATCACAAAACCAATCCAACCCTTGGATCCGAAAAGAAATAAAACGAATACAAACAATCAAATATGACTATGAAAAACTTAGAAGCGGTAATACAGTACATAATTTGTGTATTTCAATAAGTCTAAGATGGAGTGATGTGTCCAATTTATATATGATTTTACCCCCTATTTTAGCTCGATTTTAATTGAATATCACACTTTTATTAGTGTATTTGTGAGCTAATTTCGTGTTCTAGTGTCTTTGCTTGTTTTTATTGTATTTTGTAGGAAATGTAGCTTTTATAGCCTTTTAAATGTAAATTGTTTTATTGTATTTTGTAGGAAATGTATTTTAAATGAAAACATAATGAAAATATGAATAAGAAATTACCTTGTAATTGGAAATGGAAATGGAAATAGAAGAACAATACTTGTAATATAAATAACTTGTAAATGTAAATTGTTTTATAACTTGAAATGTAAATAGGAAATGTAAATAACATAAAGTAAATCTAAACTAAACTAATAACTAAACTAATCTAACTACTAAACTTGGAGAGAATTATGAGAAATTGTGTAGAAAAGATTGTGTCCCAAAATGGTGAAGTCTACACCCTTTATATAGGGAATAAGGGATGAAACTTAGAGTAAATACAAGGGGTCAACCCTAAATATTTTCTCTTAATTCCGTCCTTAATTGCAAATGGTATCCTATGTTGATGATTAATGCCTTGTTTAATGGTGTGATTAAGAGCATTAAGGAGGGCATCTTAAGTATTTTGGCATCCTAAGCTCTACTTTAGCATCCAAATTTTCCACAACATTTTGGACTTGAATTATTGGGCTTTGACTTGCACAATGACTTTGCTTGCATTTTCATTTTGATCCAACACTTTCTTCATGCAAAATCCATGCACTTCCAACACTTAGTCCAATCTTGCTCTCATACTTAGCCTTGCTTATAGTGTTAGCACATTTTATAGTACTTTAGCTCATTTAGCTCATTTTCCTACAAAACACACTTGAACACACAATTGCACTAGAAACATAATATTAGCTTAGAAACACTTTGATAAGTGCTAAATGATATGTAAAATCAAACTAATGTAAGGGGTTAAAATGTATAAAATATGCACTTATCAAACTCCCCCAAGCTAAGTCCTTGCTTGTCCTCAAGCAAGATCATCCCAACATTGCAAATCCCAAGTAGCTTACAAGCAATTGATTCAAATCCCGAAACAACATGGGCATAAGGATAAGCAAAATCATGGATGAGATTTACATGGCGGCGTAGCGTAGAAGACTTCAAGTAAAATTTTTGGCTCTTGCATGATCTTTTGACTTTCGAACTCTCACGACCCACTCATAACTCAATTTTATGTAAAAGGACATTTTGTGATTAATCACTCAACAATCCTCGACTCATGAGAGTGTGCCCGCAATCTAATATGGTAAACAATCAAATCATAAGCAAAACAATCAAATGCAAGCAAATAATGAAGCCAAAGGGTAAGAAGAAGGCTTTTTGTGACATGGGACATAAGGGGGACAAATGATTATGGATTTGTGGAGCTAAGGTTAAGCTAGCAACAACCATGAAAAGATGCTCAATCCAACCCAAATAACCCAAATAGAAATCAAATTGACAAATGACTTCTTACATTACTAATCATGAGAAATTCTCCATAAGATATTGATAAACACATGAGAACTCTTAATAACACAACCTCTTCTTCCTTTCTTCCAAATTACAACACTTTATTCTTTTTCATTTTTTTCCCTTTTTTTTCATTCTTTTCAGACTCTTTTTTTTTCTTTTCTTGCTCCAATTCTTTCTTTCATAACTCCGGAAAACAATGATATATCCGGCAAACCAATTCACAAGGACATAATCTTTAGAGAACATCCCAATTTGAGCATCCCAACACCAAACATAGCTACTAGCTTAACAAAGGGTAGGCAATTTATATTGTAGCTAGGGAAACAAGAACATGTGAAGGGGGCTGGAAAATGGGCAAATTTATCAATGTGAATTTGGCTTCAAAAATGCATAGCAAAATGAAAGTAATGCTTAAAAGAGATGAAATGAGAACCATAATTGTGCTTTTTGATGTAACACACACCATAAGGAGACCTACCACTCACTTAAGTGAGACCAAATAAAGATGAAATGGCCTTTAAGGAGGTTCTACCTTACCAATTTTGTAGCTTGCCAAAAGTCAAGATCAAGCCTACTTGGTTCACTTTCCATCTCCCACCTACTATGTCAAGACATCCCCATGCATGCTATATCCCGTCAAAAGTAGTGAATCAAGAGCTATCAAGCCAAAAATGGGACAAACAAGAGGGCATAAGTAGGATAAGTAAAGAATTAGAAGCAAAAATTCACACAAATTTTTCAAAAATTCTCACTAAATCTATACTAACTAAATGCAAACTAACTAATATGCGAATGCAATCTCCCCCCAAGCTAAACATAACATTGTCCTCAATGTGCAAACAATCAAATTACCTAACTAAACCCTAAAAATGGCGCAAGGCACATAAACAAGAAGGACAAGGGGTCATATTTAATGGGTTGCGAGAAATAAACTAAAGTGCAAAACAAAGAAAACTTACTAGACTTACGAGCCTCCCCCAAGCTAGCATAAACATTGGGGGATTCCTTCACTTAGCATCTCATCAAAAAAAAAAAAATGGGTCAAAATTCCGGTGGGTACGAGGTCCGTGATGCTAATAGAGGTTTTTGGAGGTGATTTGATTGAGAAATGAAGAAAAATAGAGAGAAGGAGTACCTACCTTTGCTTTTGAAGCATATGGAAAAGATTAGCATATCCCGTATTTTATTAAAACGCGTAATAAGGAATAAAGTCACGACTCCGATCGGGGTGGTCAACCCCAATCGGGGTTGACCGTTGATTTTTTTTTTTTTTTTTTTTTTTTTTTTTTTTTTTGAAAAAAACGTAAATGTTACGACAACGAACGGGGTTATAACATGGGGTAGTATGCTATCCTTCAAAACGCCTCTTCTCCTCTTCAAACACCTACAAGTCACAACTCAAAATAGCTAATTAGTCTAAAATTTATTTCTAATTCTAATAAAACATGAAATTGCGTAAAAATTGAAATAAAACAAACTAGTTATTTTCTAATGAATCCTCCATCATCCTCTAAAAAACACGTCAATGCCCTTAGAAGTAAATCATATACCTGTGCATGGGCAACATGAAAGCATATGTACGCAATTGATAAGATTAAATTATGAAAGAGCAAGGGTAGAAATTTATAAATCTTATCGATGGGCGCAAGAGAGACTTCAAATATTACCACCGTATCACTCCACTCGTCAGCAAGAGATGGAGCATCATGCTCAAGACCATAAAATAAATCGTTAGAGCACAAATTATAATCAAATATGGTCTCAAATGGGTGGCATAAAGAATAAAAGAGGAGAGGGTCATCAAAAATAAGGGGTTCATCCCAGTTAATTTCCATATCAAAATTGCATAGTCCTCTATCTTTCTCGAATGGATCAACAACATCCTCTACAAATGGATTGCCAAGTGGTTCAAAAGACTCGGGAGAAACCTCATTAGAATCACAAGGAATCTCGACAAATTCATTTGTAGAAGGTGACTCATCTACTATGGGGTTAATGTCATTAACATGAGTCTCTACATTTTCTATTTGAATGACACTAGGGGGGATTTTAAAAGATAAAATTGGACCATCATCATCATCCAATAAATCAAAATCATTAGATTGAAAAGACTCACATTGGGGAGGTGAAAAAGCAAAATGAGAGAAGATAGGCTCACGTCGTCTCGGTTTTTCTTGAGAATTTTTTTCCAAACGAGCCTGTAACACTTTAAGCTCCTCTTCGATGCACCAATAATGGAATTGGCGTGCTAATTCCCGACATTCGGAAGCCATGAAATTTAAGAAATTCTAAAGTTTCGGCCCAATCATGTTGTAGAGATTCCCATTACTCAATTTTAGAGCCAATCCACGGGTCTCGGAATCCATGCCGCCAAGTACGAAATGACCCAAGTAATCCCCATCAAGGACATGTCCAAAGGAGATGAGACTATCGCAAAAGTACTAGAATCGGTCAAGATAGTAGGAAAAGGTTCATCTTGGAGTTGTGGGATGAATTCGTAACTCATTATGTAAGGCCAAGCTTTATTACCTACAAAATAGGCACTAAAACTACAAGAAAATAGTGAGATAAATCTCAGGGAACAAGTGTTCCTCGAGACAAAATAAAAAGATAAAATTCAACAACTAATTAGCAAACAAAACCGTCTCCCCAGCAACGGCGCCAAAATTTGATAGGCTATCGCACACCTATGCAAAGATAATATTTATACCCTAAACAACAAATGAATGTAGTACTTAGGGGTTGAACCCAAAGGAGACGGGAGTTATTAATTAATTGTTATGGAGCGAATTTTATCTTGAGTCGATGCGGTTGATTGATTCATTGGTTGATTATGCAAATAAAATGAAAACAATAATAAGAAAGTGTCTAGGGAGGTCGGGTCACGCATGCTAATTATGTAAATGCTCATGTCAAGTTAGGGAGTTGATTTTACGTTAAATGTTTAGGCTTAAAGACACCCACCTTACGGCATTAGTGTCAACCATAGACCAGGTCCTAGAGAAACTCTCGTCCATGACTAGGTCGTCCTACTACACATGCTTAGTCTAATTCAACCTGTGCCTCTCGAGTTTAGAGCGAATGAACAAACTTAATTGATGAATAAGGCCTTTAAACAAAATTAAACATTAAGGTGCAAACATGTGATAGAAACAATTAGACAATATTATATCAACCTAATTTAATATTTTACAAATACTTTTTATGCATGGTTCCCTTCATTCCCTAGACAAAAGAAACTACTCTAACATGGTGGAAATGTAAATTAAACTAATGATAAATGAAAACATAATGAAAATATGAATAAGAAATTACCTTGCAATTGGAAATGGAAATGGAAAGGGAAGAACAATACTTGTAATATAAATAACGTGTAAATGTAAATTGTTTTATAACTTGAAATATAAATAGGAAATGTAAATAACATAAAGTAAATCTAAACTAAACTAAACTAATAACTAAGCTAATCTAACTACTAAACTTGGAGAGAAATTATGAGAAATTGTGTAGAAAAGATGGTGTCCCAAAATGGTGAAGTCTACACCCTTTATATAGGAAATAAGGGGTGAAACTTAGAGTAAATACAAGGGGTCAACCCCAAATATTTTCTCTTAATTCCGTCCTTAATTGCAAATGGTATCCTATGTTGACGATTAATGCCTTGTTTAATTGTGTGATTAAGAGCATTAAGGAGGGCATCTTAAGTATTTTGGCATCCTAAGCTCTACTTTAGCATCCAAATTTTCCACAACATTTTGGACTTGAATTCTTGGGCTTTGACTTGCACAATGACTTTGCTTGCATTTTCATTTTGATCCAACACTTTCTTCATGCAAAATCCATGCACATCCAACACTTAGTCCAATCTTGCTCTCATACTTAGCCTTGCTTCTAGTGTTAGCATATTTTATGGTACTTTAGCTCATTTAACTCATTTTCCTACAAAACACACTTGAACACACAATTGCACTAGAAACATAATATTAGCTTAGAAACACTTTGATAAGTGCTAAATGATATGTAAAATCAAACTAATATAAGGGGTTAAAATGTATAAAATATGCACTTATCATACGTGATCCCCATTTGTAAACAAAACCATGACAAAATTTTGTAAAACAAAATCCTTTTCAAAAGTGGCCGCCTAAAATAGCGCAAAATGAGTAGAAACTCTGTCCAATTGTCCAGTCAAAACTCGGGCCTCAAAACCCATTTAAAAAAAAAACTCAGCTCGAGTCAGCACTCCTACAACTACACTACAGTTGCCTAGGACAAACATTTCAAAATTTGTCATTTTCAAACCTCACTTAACACAGTGGCACACTCCCACTTCACAAGTCGAGTCTTTTTTTGAGTAAGTGTGCTAAAATGGTCGATCATGTTTTGATTCGTCATCGTTCTTCTATCCTCAGTTTCCAAGATGCCTTGAACTAGTCACACAAGTGTTAATCGACAACCCCAAAATGGTAATGATCTAATCCTAGCAGCACTCGTCCGTCTCCAAACAAGCCAAGACCAAGCTTATGCTCGCCTCAATGGTATTAAAGGCCGAATTATTGCTGTAGAAAGTAGACTTCCTCCTGCAGAGAATGATGTTCCTGACATGAGCGTGCATGATAACCTTCCACCCTTTGTTGGACAACCAGAAGTCAATCCCCCACTAGGTCCTACTGAAGCTGAAAAGCGACTCCAATTCTTGGAGGAACAACTAATGTACCTTAAGGGAGATGACATCTGCAGGGAGAATAATCGCAAGTATGAGGCGGTAAATGCTCAACTGCCTAGCAACTTCAACATGAATGACATCCCAAAGTTCAAGGGGCATGAAAATCCTTTGAAACACATTCGTGCCTTCAAAGATTATATGTCTATCAAGGGCATCAAACCCGAGATGTTCCTAAGGATCTTTCCTTCATCTCTCGACACTATTCCTAAGCAATGGTTTTACTCTTTGGAACACAAGAAAATTGCAACTTGGGACAATTCCGCAATTGAATTCACTAAACAATATGCGGATAATGCCAAAATACAAGTCAATATGCGCACTCTAGAGGTTCTTACATAAAATGAGAAAGAAGGCTTCACCGACTTCCTAAGTAGGTGGAGGAAGACTAGCACACAACTTGTTGAACGCCTAGATGAAGCCACTCTTGTGGAAAAGTTCGTGGATAATTTGAGACCTATTTATGCAAACCATTTGAGGTACCAAAACATAAAGTCTTTCAAAGACTTGACTGTGCTAGGAACAAGAATTAAAGACGACATCCGAAAGGGGCTTTTGTCCAAAATGGTAGGTCGCGGATATCAAGGTTCAACAAGTCGTTCTTATGGCTCCACTAGCAAGACCGGTGAGGTTAACCTTGTCGAATCATCTAAGAAGAATAACCCACCAAGGAAATTCACGAACATTGGTGATTCATATTCCAACACTCTGAAAAGGCTCATGAAACAAGGTAAGTTCTAACCTATAGGACCTACGCCTGACCCGGAGAAGAAATCTAAATCATGGGATGATAATGCGTACTGTAAATATCATAGAGGCAAAGGACACGATACAGAGAGATGCTTCAAATTGAAACATGTCATCCAGGATATGATTGAAAATTACCCATACCTCCCGGAGGTAAACCTAACAATACTCAGAATCCTCTTGGAGTTCTGATGATCATAGATGAAGAATCCACCTTGGATTGTTCACACCTCATTTCTCTAGTCGAGGATGAGATTCATGCACTAGAAAATGAAGGGAGATATTCCACCATCTCTCCTACCATTGCCGATTTCATCGCATGGGCAAAGAGTGTGAGTAGGCAAGTTTCAGAACTAGAGGCTGTAGTGGCGTCTCTACACAATCCAGGCACTGTACCTAGGGAAAACGTGCCACTAACTCCAAGTCTATCTCAAGAATCTACGATGCAAGAGGTGATCGCAGTAGTTGACAATCTAGTCGAGCAAATAATCAGTGTGGAAGCTGAAATTATTAGGTTGAGAGAACTCAGTATCGTCAACGGAATATGGGCTGATGACGATGAAGATGAATACCTCACATAACATTATGTAGTCAAGGTTAGTGAGGATATAGTCAAGGCTAGTGAAGATCAAGATATAGACCACCTTACTCGCTCAGGGCGTCCATATCAAAATGTCTCTCAGAACGGTCCTACCGTCAATGGTCCAGTTACTAACACCAATGTCATCACACCAAATGATGGCAAAGATACATCTACTGACCACTTACTAAAACAACTACAGAAGACAAAGACTGATCTTTCAGTCTGACAATTAGTTGCAAGCTCATTTCCCCATCGTCAAGCTTTACTGCAAGCATTGGCAAAGTTGAACGTAGCGCACAACCCTACGCCTGATGACGTAGTCAACTTGGTCTTCTAAGACTCAATTAAACTAAGTAACCCAGTTATTTTTTCAAATGAGGATTTGACTCCTTTCGGCGCCAGTCATAACCTCGCTCTATATATCACAGTCACATGCTTAAAGAAGAACATACCAATGACTTTGGTGGATGATGGCTCTGCAGCCAACGTCATACCACTAAAGACAACACATAAGTTGGGCATGAAAGAATAAGATTGGACTCCTACCAACTGTAGACACCTCATTTCTGCACCTCCCGCAAACCACCCGGTGATGATTGGGCCGCATGTTTGCTACGCGGAACGATTTGTGACAGTTCGTAATTTTATCATCAAGTGATCGCTCAAACATTTGTGTCTACCTCTTAATTGTCATATACGTGCCGATACGGTCGTTTTGGCAGTAATTAGAGTACATTTGGAGTCCGGGCCTAAAACCGTCTTCATTTCCTAAAACCGTCAAATCCCGAGTCAAAGCAATGGGCTTGTCTACCTAAGGTTAGGATGTCACAAAATGTTGAGATTATATATCATTTTGAGTCTCATGTCACTTCTTTGGTCTAAACTAAAAGTTTGCATTACAAAATGTGCATTTCATTTAGTTAAAATGACAACCCGACCTTTAGGCCCATTTTACAAGGTCATAATGACTTTTTTGGGTCAGGCCTATTTCACAGAAAGTTCTAGATCTCTTTCTTAGCTTTCCAACGCCACCGAAATCACCTTATTCCGAGTCTTGTAGAGAAAGTTATGCCTAAAATACGACAGACTGTCAAACGCGCTTTCTTGCGGGAGGAACCGCCGAGGAAAGGACGCAAGCAAGTCGTCGCCTCGCCTCTTCCAAGGGACGCAGCACCTGCTGCGCCTCTTCCTCAAGGCTTTCTTTTTGTCCAAGTTTCCGTGTTTAACCTAAGTCGGTTATTTCCGGATCTTTCTCTCCTTTCTTATACCCTAATTCCGTGATTAGTATAAATAGAGACCTTCGGTCTCTCATATTTCTCACGCGAGTGTCCGCCCTTCTCTTCTCCCTTTGCATTCTAGACTTTTGTTCTTACTTTTTGGCGTCTATGTGCTTGAACTTTCGACCACGTAAACTCGGATCCTTCTGAGTACCAGCCTCGTTTGCATGACCGACCAATTTGACCAACTCCACAATCAATCAACTTAATTAATCTAATCGTTTTCCTCTTACGAGGGCACTTTCTTTACATTCGCGTCGAGCATCACTAATCGATATCTTAGTCCTTCTCAATTCGTCAAATATGTAAGTCTGAGGGTGTATAATCCTTCTTTATTTATTGTTCTTTACTTTTGTATCATCATTAATGTAAGGTTTATGTCGAAAATACCTCCTTAAAACCGATTTCTAAAACCGTGATTTAAAATCCTTTTTACGGATTTCCAGAAGACAAACCGTCGAGAAAGGACGCAGCAACTGCTGCGCCTCTTGAAGGAGCGCAGCGATTCTCGCTGCGCCTCTTCGTGAGGGCCGCGCAGATTCTCGCTTCCTTTCTTCTTCCTTAAATCATCGTGATTCGTTCGTCTTTTGTTTGTTTTCGTTTGTTTCTTGTTAATTCTTTGATATGATAGCATATTAATTTCACATGTATATTAACTATCATCATTAATACGTTTAATTCGTCATTTAAATCCGACTTAAATCCCTTATAATCCAATATTTGCGGGTTTTCGTCATTAAACTCAATCCGGGTTGTAGAAATTCGATTTGTTCATATCGGGTTTCTGGAATTCGACCTTTGACATCTGTTATTCGTCATTAATTTGTCATTAATTTATCATGTTTAGTTTAATTAGTTTACCCATGTCACTAATCAATCATTCTTTCATGTAATAATCCGTCTTTATTCCGTCTCATCCATGTTTTATTGTTTTATGACCCTTAATCACATGTAAATAACCTAGTAATCACTTTCATCCGAGTGAATAATTTAATCAATCATTAAATTTACCGACGAGTATTAACAACACGCAATTCCGGCTTCACAGCCAGAACTCACCCTTGGAACAGACGCAAAGATTCGCCGCGCCTCTTCCGCAGGGCGATCCCGCGCGCTGTTCAGTTGATTTACGTCTCGAACTCCGTTGTTGGTTGACCTAGTTTAATTAGCTTACGTATAATTGACTATTATCCGTATTATCGCCTTCTGACTTGTTCGTGATTTATTCTCTTATTCTTTTTCTCAAATCATCCGTTTTAAAGGTATTTTCGACATAAATCGCCTAATCCGTTGTAATTATTGTAATTTTTATTAGCGTAATTTTCCTATTGTATTTATCATATTTCTTGTATCATTTGTGTGTTTTCACATGTAATTGAGCATTAAATCCTATTTCGACATTAATTGTATGTTAAATTATGTGTCAACCGACTTAGTTAATTCTTCACATGCTAGGATCAAAACTTGGATGTTGCATTGCATGCATATAATCGACGATATATCAAGTATAGATGATGTCCCGAATCATTAGTAGAGGCCGCTATTGAGGCGGGCGGGATTAGGTGTTCGATCAAAAGAGCTTCCTAATACGTACCCTCACCTCTTACTCCAGATCTCTGTGAACATCCGTGTTCATTGGCATCCACGAGAGTCATTCTAGACATAGAATGCTAAGGGTAATGATTGCTTAGTGTTCATGTCTTTACTTTGTGTCTTGACATGACACGAGGTATTCGAACAGTTTCCAATTTTCCACAATAAATTGGTGGCGACTCCACAAATGCAAATGCTTGTTTCCCAAGCGCCCCCGTGGCCCCGCTGTCCACAGTTTGGCGACTCCGCTGGGGATAATACACTTACGTGTAGCCAAGGGTGAAACTTGAACAAGGTTAGGGAATATTTTGTACAAGACAATTGTCGGTTTTCATAACTCGGTCTTCCTAGACCGTTTATTCGGCCTTCCTAGGCCCAACCCAACCCATTCGACCAATCGTCCCGTCTAAACGGTCCTAATTATTATTTGGGCCTAAGGATGGATAGCGATTGACGTCATCCATACCATGGTACTTACTCTTGTTTGTATCAAGGACTTTCACTACTTGAGGAAATGGACTAGGAATCGACCTTACTCTTGTTTGGTACGAGCCTCTCCACAGACTTCGGGTTTGATTGTTCGGTATGGCAACGCACCCTTTAAACCAAAACCCATTTAAATGCACTCAACATCCCGTTATAATGCTTGTATATTGTTTGTACCATACGTGATCACCCTTTTCTAAACAAAACCACGACGTTCAAAATCCTTCTTTAACATGTAAAATTTTGAACTTAAGCCCAATTTTAGCGCAAAACAAAGCCGAAACTCTGTCCAAATGTCGAGTCAAACTTCGGGCCTAAAACCCATTTCAAAACCCGTGTAAATAAAAAAAACGAAAAAAAAAGCCCAAAAAAAAAACCAAAAAAAAAACCAAAAAAAAATCCAAAAAAAAAAACAAAAAAAATAAACGTTTTTTAAAAACAAAAAAAACCAAAATATTTTCAATCCATATAAATGCGAATATGTAAATTCAGTTGGGCTAAGTTAGAGTCAAAATTCAAACCGACTATGTCCTAGTCGGAACTCTGTCGCGTCATAAACCAGTCTTCCTTTACATTTTGGGTCTTTTCAAAATTCAAGTCAAGTCCTAAGGCGTCACACCGTCATTTTGGACTCCCTACCCCAACTCAATTAGGAGCTAAACATTTCCATACCTCGACTCACACACTCGAGGCTAACACATCGAGTCATTCTCATATCCATTTCTTGAATTCTTCTAGTACACGTTTGGGACACACATACCCGAACCTCGAGTCAAGTCTGTCTTAAACACACGAATTAGAATCATGTGTCATCAATCTCGTCAATACGGTCAACCACGTAAATGTCACTCTGTCAAAGTGAACACTCGAGTCTAAAGGTCAAGGTCAAGCACCGTGAATTCAAACACGAGAAGTCACTCACGACATTTCACGAATTCACGAGTCAAGTCTAGATTTATCATCTTGTCCCCTCCTTTGTTTGTTGCCTTAGTATGCATGATCCCATGTCGAATCGAGTTGTAATGCGCGTCATTTCTGTCGAGTAGGAATCCGGCAAGTTCTGTCAGTCAGCAAAGTCACGAGGCAGATCAAGCCACCATCACTGTGTCTCTCCAAGATGTTTATGCCATGATCCTAGGAGTTCAAGCTACAGTGGAAAATTTGAGCATTCGCGTCCTCACCCTTGAAAATGGAATGGTGGAAAAGAACATGCCACCTAGAGAAACCTCTAGTCTAGGTCATCCAAAACTTACCTCTTGCAATAACCATCGTCCTAGAAAGCCGAAAACAGCTGAAAGGAAACCTGGGATGCATCAAAGTGTGCTTACCAATTTAGGCATGTCTTATGCCGATGCTTTGAAGAGACTCTCTGCCCAAGGCAAGCTACATCCAATAGGGCCAACTCCGGATCCACCTTTAGAGAAACAAGTGAACCTCTGGAAGGGCAACAAATACTGCTTATATCACTAAGGTAGAGGCCATGATATTGAAGAGTGTTTTCTCTTGAAACACACCATCCAAGATATGATCGAAGTGGGCAAGCTTCCTAAGCCACCTTCTGTCGGAAAATCCAAGAAAATCGACCCTCTTGGGTCTAATATCATTAAGCATGATGAAGAACCATCTCTAGATTGTTCTCATCTCCTCAATCATCATGATGATAAAGAAATCAATGTCCTCGAAGATGAAGATATCCAAAATGGAATGCTCATACTTTCCATTACCTTCAACAATAAATTCTCCAAAATAGAAGAAGCCATTGATAATCTAAACTTCCGACTTTCCAACATGGAGAAACAGTTTGCTGAAATGAGTAAGAAGCTTGATGCCCGACCTCTCAAGATGAAAAGTGTCCAGACAAACCCTCGACCTCATGGTCTCGAGGAGAAAGCAACAAATGGACAATCTATTACTAGTTCTTCTCATCCAAGAATCAAAATCAACAAAGGCAACCTCATGAACCCTCCAAGGTCATTTACAAAGGCTTCCGAAAATAAGGGCACACCTCTTAGGAAATTTACCAACATTGGTATTACATACACCGATGCCCTTCAGAGACTCATGGAGCGACGAATGTTGAAGCCTATAGGACCTACGCTTAACCCAGAGAAGAAATCCAAATTTTGGGATGAGAATGCCTACTGCAAATACCATAGAAGCAAAGGGCATGATACCGAGAAATGTTATAAATTAAAAAACGTCATTCAAGATATGATCGAAAGCGGGAGGTTGTCCCTCTCAACCTTTAACCCACAAGGTAGCTTAGGCGATCCTCATGGATATGCAACTTATCAGGAAACTTTTCTTGACTATTACCCTTTCAATGTTCCCAATAACGAAGATGAGGTGCTCAAATGGGTGAATGCTCAAAGTCAGATGCCGAAACCAGTTGCTGGAAGAATAAACGTTCAAGCGTGGGCCGATGATTACGAGTCTAGGTCTAAGATCGCGTCAAAGTCCGGGTCCGAGTCTGAGTCTTAGGCTTTCTATCTCATATTTTTTCTAGTATCTTTCTCCATTTTCATTCCTAGTGACAACCTGGAGGCTGTCCCATGAGTCACGTGTCTTCTCATATCTATGTTAAATACATTTATTATCCAATTCAATAAAAGCACACTTTTCAATCCACATATTCTATCATATCTCTTCCTCTACCCTTTTCCTGTGACAACAAGAATTGGTTTGAGACATTTTTTAAAATGACAACAACAACACATGACAGTCAATGTGAGTGCACTTAGATGATGTTCCATTTCAAGTTGTAGAGGACCTGAAACTCCGTGTTCTTTTCTTACCTATTCCATGTCTGGCAATAGAAACCACAATATAACCCTAGTTTAGGACGAGCATATCTTAAGAGATTTTAGGACGAATCCAGACCATCACCCTTGTTAACGATCCACGACGGAAGGCAAGCCCATTCCCCACAATAAACAACCAGTTTACTAAAAGACCAACCCGTTTCACATTAAAGGTGCTAGTCTGACCCAAATCCAAATCCAAGACAATACGAGCCATGATCAAAGACAAAGACTCAATCAAGAGAAATGACCAAGATCAATATCCAAGACAAAAGAGTTGAAGAAGAAGGTTAAATCAAGCAAGTCAAAGTCAATATCCAAAGTCAAAGTTATCTTCCAAAAACCTGAATAAAAAATCTTAGCAAAAATCCAAGATATACCCTAGACCAAGAATCCAAATCTGAATCAAGAACAAGCCTGGAATCAAATGCTATACAGAATACTGCTGAAGTCTAGGTAGAATCAAGACATCAATCAAGATGGTCGGCTAGCACCCCACTAGGCCTTTCACACATCACACACCCTAAGTCCTTCTCGAGACCGTTACAGGGAGATAGTTAGGAATTTTGAGAATCCTATCATGCTTGTCAAATATACCCATCCTTTAGGGCCAAGACATGGAAACTTGAACCCATATCATTTTAACCTACCTTTATGTGCTCAGGCTACATCAAGCCAAGAGACTCCATTTCCAAGCCACATTATAAGCCGTAACCCCATCGAGCCTTAACTCCACAAAATCAAGCTCCAGAGATTTGTTCGCCAAAGCCTCTTATTACCGAGCTCCACATTCCAAATATCCAATCCAGTTTCACCTTGACCCATACACGGAGTCTTCAAATACTTTGATACCTAGGACAGGACATACCCATATCATCCTTAGGGTCCACTTTTAGGTGTGCTCACGCGACAAGGAAATTTTTACAAATTAATTATACCTCTTTGGTCTTTGATCAGAGGGAGTTATCTCAAATTGATTCTTCGAGTCACCAAAGGAATATTACCCTTGCGACCCCTGCACTTTAAGGTCCTAACAACTTAGCTTAGGCACACACACTAGAACTACGAGCATGGTTTGATTTCACCTTTTCAGGTGGATACGTAGGCAGTCCTTTCTTACACAAGAAGGATACAACCACAACACCCAAACAAAATTAACCAAACCTCAGAACTACGATCCGGTTTGATTTCACCTCACGTGAATACGTAGGCAGTCCTCAAGGACACAACCATCCCCACTTCCAACTTTCAATCTCAATTATCAACCATCCCAGTTTTCAACCTTCCAACCTCAATTAACATCCCTTCCACGACCAACACCTCTATACTGGGGGCTCCTTATTGTCGCCCAGCCTCTTTTTACCAAAGTCCAGAGCCATCTTCTCATCCTGGGGGCTTCTCTTCCAAGATGCCACCCTTCCTTTATTCCTCTCTCATTTAAGTCTAGCTAGTGCTCGTTCCGGACAATGACAAAGATCTTGGATCAATTCTCCAAGTCATCGTGCCTCAAGAGGGGTCTCTTTTACAGCAAACGGTGGTGAAAGAAGTCCTAGTAGACAGATGATCCATGGCTCATGCCTTGCCTTTATATGTCCTTATCATTCTTGCAATTCTTATACCTTTGGAACTGACACGCATTGTCACCCACACTTGGCTAGGGGTTGCGCATACTTAAACAACGTCTGTCAAAGTCATCCCTGTGTCGCGTCAAATCTAAGTTAGTGTCGCGTCAGTCTAACCTAAGCCTACATTTTGCGTCGCGTCCTAGTAGATCCGTGTCATGTCAAGTCCTATGTCTAAAACCCATTGAATATGCATAACGCATTACAAACGACAAATTTTTTCGAACAAGTTTTAAACGACTTTTAAAAAGAAACAACTTTTGAAAACCTATGTGTTTCCTCATTCGAGGTCCATGTGATAATCGCTTACGTGCATATATTAGATTGCATTTTTGTGTGGCTACTAACCATGCAGGTAAGTATCAGAAGCAGTACTTTATCAAGACCTCGCTTGCCACAACGAGCGAATACTCTTTGACAGGTGTTTCGACACACCTCTATTCTGTTCCCCCAACGAGAGTTTGCTTGAGGACAGAAACATGCAGATTCCCAAGATTTATCACCCAACGAGAGTTTGCTTGAGGACAGAAACATGCAGATTCCCTAGAGTAATCACCCAACGAGAGTTTGCTTGAGGACAGAAACATGCAGATTCCCCAAAATCATCGTTTTATTCCCCAGTGAGAGTTTGCTTGAGGACAGAGAGAGGCAGATACCCCCAGGCGATCCTTCATATCCTTCAGACAACCCTTCAGATAATCCTTTATTTCTTCAGACACTTCAGGATAATCCTTTCAGTAACCTTCAGATAACTCCTTTTCAGTTAAGTCTCCTTTCAGTCCTTTAGACAGAGTTGTCCTCCAGCCTTTCCTTTAGTGAGAGATAGCCTTCAGAGTTAGCCTTCGAAAGTGTTAAGAAGTTTTTTCAGACTACCTGTGACCCCTAGATTCTTAGATCCCAAAATGGATTCCCATAGGTTCATAAGCCTTTAAGCTCCCACACCAATATCTTTAGGTTCATAAACCCATAAATCCTTTTGGAGTTCTCATACCTCAGAAAGCTTAAGCGCACGCGTTTAAAACAAGAATTAGTAACCCAGCAGTTCCTAAACTTAACCTTAGGATCCCAATTCTCTTAGGTTCACAAGCCTTTAAGTTCCCATACCAGCCGCCCTTTTAGGTTCATATACCCAGGTTCGCAGACCTAGCTTCTTTTAAGTTCCCAAACTCCCTAGAGTTCATACACTTCAACCCTTAGGATCATATTCCTTTAGGATCACCTTTTCCTTTTAGGATCATATTCCTTTAGGATCACTTCCTTAGAGTTCCTACACTCAAACCTTGGTTACCCCTTAAGTTGAACTTATATTTGGCCTCCTTCCCGTCGATGCTTTCCTTTAGGGTCCCACACCCTAGCACAATCCCTATATATCTTTTAGGTCTTACCCTTAGCTCCTACGCTTACCCTTAGCTTCTATGCTTACTCTTAGCTTCTACGCAACTCCGGAAACATCTCGAGAAAGAAGTCTCAGGTATGGTCTCTTCTTATGGCTGGCGAGCCTCCTTACGTAGTCTAATGGACTTTAAACGACCCTCCCCGATAGTCGACGGACTCTAAAATGTTCCCGACAGTCCTTGGTTCGGACCCCTTGAGCGCCTCGCGTCGCCATAGTCGTCAGGTTGTAATCTTCGATTGACCTGATGGCTATACTTTGACTTTCGCCTTGTCCAAGCCTCAGTCAAAGTGGGGGCTCTGTAGACACCTCATTTCTGCACCTCCCGCAAACCACCCGATGATGATTGGGCCGCATATGCTACGCGGAACGATTTGTGACAGTTCGTAAGTTTATCATCAAGTGATCGCTTAAACATTTGTGTCTACCTCTTAATTGTCATCTACGTGCCAATACGGTCGTTTTGGCAGTAATTAGAGTACATTTGGAGTCCGGGCCTAAAACCGTCTTCATTTCCTAAAACCGTCAAATCCCGAGTCAAAGCAATGGGCTTGTCTACCTAAGGTTAGGATGTCACAAAATGTTGAGATTATATCTCATTTTGAGTCTCATGTCACTTCTTTGGTCTAAACTAAAAGTTTGCATTACAAAATGTGCATTTCATTTAGTTAAAATGACAACCCGACCTTTAGGCCCATTTTACAAGGTCATAATGACTTTTTTGGGTCAGGCCTATTTCACATAAAGTTCTAGATCTCTTTCTTAGCTTTCCAATGCCACCGAAATCACCTTATTCCGAGTCTTGTAGAGAAAGTTATGCCTAAAATACGACAGACTGTCAAACGCGCTTTCTTGCGCAGGAGGAACCCGCTGAGGAAAGGACGCAGCAAGTGTTGCACCTCTTCCAAGGGATGCAGCACCTGGTGTGCCTCTTCCTCAAGGCTTTCTTTTTGTCTAAGTTTCCGTGTTTAACCTAAGTCGGTTATTTCCGGATCTTTCTCTCCTTTCCTATACCCTAATTCCGGGATTAGTATAAATAAAGACCTTCGGTCTCTCATATTTCTCACGCGAGTGTCCGCCCTTCTCTTCTCCCTTTGCATTCTAGACTTTTGTTCTTACTTTTTGGCGTCTACGTGCTTGAACTTTCGACCACGTAAGCTCGGATCCTTCTGAGTACCAGCCTCGTTTGCATGACCGACCAATTTGACCAACTCCACAATCAATCAACTTAATTAATCTAATCGTTTTCCTCTTACGAGGGCACTTTCTTTACATTCGCGTCGAGTATCACTAATCGATATCTTAGTCCTTCTCGTTTCGTCAAACATGTAAGTCTGAGGGTGTATAATCCTTCTTTATTTATTGTTCTTTACTTTTGTATCATCATTAATGTAAGGTTTATGTCGAAAATACCTCCTTAAAACCGATTTCTAAAACCGTGCTTTAAAACCCTTTTTACGGATTTCCAGAAGACAAACCGTCGAGAAAGGACGCAGCAACTGCTGCGCCTCTTCGAAGGAGCGCAGTTCCTGCTGCGCCTCTTCGTGAGGCTGTTGCAGTTCCTGCTTCCTTTCTTCTTCCTTCGTCATCTGTGATTCGTTCGTCTTTTGTTTGTTTTCGTTTGTTTCTTGTTAATTCTTTGATATGATAGCATATTAATTTCACATGTATATTAACTATCATCATTAATACGTTTAATTCGTCATTTAAATCCGACTTAAATCCCTTATAATCCAATATTTGCGGGTTTTCGTCATTAAACTCAATCCGGGTTGTAGAAATTCGATTTGTTCATATCGGGTTTCTGGAATTCGACCTTTGACATATTTTCATCTGTTATTCGTCATTAATTTGTCATTAATTTATCATGTTTAGTTTAATTAGTTTACCCATGTCACTAATCAATCAGTCTTTCATGTAATAATCCGTCTTTATTCCGTGTCATCCATGTTTTATTGTTTTATGACCCTTGATCACATGTAAATAACCTATTAATCACTTTCATCCGAGTGAATAATTTAATCAATCATTAAATTTACCGATGAGTATTAACAACACGCATTTCCGGCTTCACAGCCAGAACTCACCCTTGGAACAGACGCAGCATCTGCTGCGCCTCTTCCAGAGGGCGCAGTCCTGCTGCGCCTGTTCCAGGTTGATTTCTGTCTCTGAACTCCGTTGATTTCTGTCTCTGAACTCCGTTGTTGGTTGACCTAGTTTAATTAGCTTACGTATAATTGACTATTATCCGTATTATCGTCTTCTGACTTGTTCGTGATTTATTCTCTTATTCTTTTTCTCAAATCATCCGTTTTAAAGGTATTTTCGACATAAATCGCCTAATCCGTTGTAATTATTGTAATTTTTATTATCGTAATTTTCCTATTGTATTTATCATATTTCTTGTATCATTTGTGTGTTTTCACATGTAATTGAGCATTAAATCCTATTTTGACATTAATTGTATGTTAAATTATGTGTCAACCGACTTAGTTAATTCTTCACATGCTAGGATCAAAACTTGGATGTTGCATTGCATGCATATAATCGACGATATATCAAGTATAGATGATGTCCCTAATCATTAGTAGAGGCCGCTATCGAGGCGGGCGGGATTAGGTGTTCGATCAAAAGAGCTTCCTAATACGTACCCTCACCCCTTACTCCAGATCTCTGTGAACATCCGTGTTCATTGACATCCACGAGAGTCATTCTAGACATAGAATGCTAAGGGTAACGATTACTTAGTGTTCATGTTTTTACTTTGTGTCTTGACATGACACGAGGTATTCGAACGATTTCCAATTTTCCACAATAAATTGGTGGCGACTCCACAAATGCAAACGCTTGTTTCCCAAGCGCCCTCGTGGCCCCGCTGTCCACACCAACCAAGGTGTTCGAGCATACGATGGAACACGACGTAAAGTAGTAGGGCTAATCAACCTCACTATAGCCACAAGACCAATCGAGTGAAAGGTTAATTTTCAGATAGTGGACATCGAGGCATACTTTAAAATACTTCTAAGAAGACCTTGGATTCACGCTTCCAAAGCAGTAACATCCATCTTGCACCAGAAGATCAAAATTCCTCTAGATGGTAAAGTAGCGACGATCACTTCGTCACCTATCAAGGCTGTGATAGAGAAAATGTCAAGCAACCAAGTGGTCACAGACCCAGTATATGAGCTTGGAGGATTTCAGAGCATAAATATTGTAGAGAGTGAACGGGCACCTCTATACTTCAACCTATACTCCAATTTGGTGGTCAACCACATACTCAAGTCCCAGGGATACTTCCTAGGAATGCCATTAAACCCTGCCAAGAAAAATACCTTTGCACCTTACAAAGAAGGAAACTCTCAAAGGATATCATTAGGATTGGTATACAAGCCCACGAAAGCAGAAGCCTTAGAAATGCTTACTCAGTTCCAAAATCGTAAAGATAGAGGAATCCAGATGCGACCCTATCTCCCTACCCTAAATGGATACTTCCTTAGAGAGGGGAGTTAAGAATACTTTCACGGGTTTCTCGAACCTTGGTATTATAAGGGAATACAACTAGCTGGAATCGAGGTCTTCCATGATTACTACTTCATCCCTTCAGAAACGGTTCCTACCGTCAAAACTCGTCAAACACCTTGTTTAGACGAACAAGCTGTTAGCCTTCTGTTTGGGGAAGACCGACAGAGCTGCGCAGGATGAGATCATTACCATGATACTTCAAGATGACCATTTCAATCCCACGACATTGATCACTGACACCAGCCCGAATCAACAGAAAGGATGGAGAAAGTCAATCAAATGGACTAACAACCAAGGAAAGCTCTTCAAAGTCACTACTGGAGAAGGAGAGATGTTCAAGGGAGAACCTGAAGACGATGAATTCGAGTTAGAGTCGGAGTCAGAGTCTGAGTCTAGAGAAGTCGCTAGAGAGTCTTCTTCTGTCGTCACTCCCTATCCCCTTGTTTCTCCTAGCATAGCATCAAATAGTAACAGTAGATTGGGAAATGTCCCAACAGCTGTCCCTTTACCGCCACTGACTACTGAACATAAGGCTTCTTTGTTTCAGCTATTTTCAAAATTTAATATGAATAAATCATATTCTGCTTACTCTTTGTGTTTTTCTAAATGCAATTCTATTTACGATGATAATGAGGATGACCCTGACCCAGACTCAGTCGAATTACCTCCCCATATAATTAAAGAAATATTACAAGAGGGGGAAGGGGCACCAGTTATAGAAAACACTGAACCCATCAACGTAGGAACTGAACTAGAACCCCAAGAACTTAGGATAGGGACGACCTTAAACCCAACTGAAAGGGCCAATTTCATCGACCTCCTACACGAGTTCAAGGACGTTTTCGTTTGGTCTTACAAAGACATGCCAGGGATCGACAGGGATATTGCAGAACATCGAATTCCAATCAAACCAGGTTTTAAACCCGTAAAACAGAAAATCCGTCGGATGAGGACCGAATGGGCTCTTAAGATCAAAGAAGAAGTCGATAAGCAATTCAAAGCCGGGTTCATCAAAGGTTCCGATTATTCAGACTGGGTGGCTAATATTGTCCCCATACCCAAAAAGGATGGGCGAATCCGAGTTTGTGTTGATTTCAGAGACTTGAACAAAGCGAGTCCAAAGGACGACTTCCCTCTACCACACATCGACATATTGGTAGATAATACAGCAGACCACGCGTTGTTATCCTTCATGGACGGGTATGCAGGGTATAATCAGATCAAAATGGCCATAGAAGATATGCATAAGACAGCCTTCGTCACTCAGTGGGGCACATATTGTTATACAGCTATGCCATTCGGACTAATCAATGCAGGAGCTACATACCAACGCACTGCCACCACATTGCTACATGATATGATGCATAAAGAGGTAGAAGTTTACGTGGATGATATGATTGTCAAATCCAAAGATAGGAAGGGACACATCGACAACCTTTGCAAATTCTTCCTTAGATTGCGCAAATACAACATGAGGCTCAATCCTCAGAAATGTGCATTCGGGGTAACGTTAGGCAAACTTCTGGGATATGTCGTCAGCCAGAGGGGAATAGAAATTGATCCATCCAAGATCAAAGCTTTAATCGAAATGCCACAACCCCAAACGGAGAAGGAGGTTAGAGGATTTCTGGGCAAGGTACAGTATATAAGCCGATTCATATCGAAACTCACTATGATCTGCGAACCTATTTTCAAAAAGCTAAAGAAAACAGATCATACCATATGGGACGACGACTGTCAAAAGGCGTTTGACAGGATTAAGGAGATATTAGCTAAACCACCAGTGCTAATGCCTCTCCAACGAGGTCAACCTCTTTGTTTATATCTCATAGTCACCGAAACAGCCATGGGGGCTATGCTCGCACAGACTGTTGGAAAAGAAGAAAGAGCTATCTACTACCTTAGTAAGAAGTTCTTGGACTACGAGTGTAGATACACACCTCTCGAAAAGACATGCCTCGCTCTTGTGTGGGCGACAAAAAAGCTACGCCACTACATGCTTAGCTATTCTGTCAAGGTGTATTCTAAAATGGATCCTGTCAAATACCTCTTCGAGAAACTCGTTCTCAATAGACGTTTGGCAAGGTGGACTTTAATGCTCTTAGAGTTCGACCTCAAGTACGCACCTCTGACGGTCATAAAGGGACGTGCCGTTGCTGAATTCTTCGCAGATAATCCTATCAATGATACCCAAGCAATAGACATGTGGTCATTTCCAGACGAGGATATCCTATAGACCAGTGTAGACTCTTGGGACCTTTATTTTGATGGGGCATCGAATTTAAGAGGATTTGGAATAGGAGTGTTGCTCATTTCTCCTGAAGGCGAGCATACACCACTTTCTGCCAAACTCGACTTCGAGGTGACAAATAATGCAGCAGAATATGAAGCTTGCCTCATTGGTCTACTAGCAGTGGTAAGCTTAGGCATTAAGAATCTTCGAGTTCACGAAGACTCCTCCTTGATCATTAACCAAGTTACAGGATCTTGGAAAATTCGAAGTGAAAGTCTAGCACCTTATCAGGCTAGGATAGATCAAGTTGCCCAATTCTTCGATCAAGTCACTTATCTCCACCTACCTTGTGAAGAGAATAAATTTGCAGACACTCTTGCGAAGCTTGTAGCCTTGATCAATATGCCAGACAACATGGTCGAAATGCCTTTATGCATCGAACGACGGTCTGAACCAACCTATGTACACCACTTTACAGATGAAGAAGAAAGCCCAGAGGAACCCTGGTTCCAAGTCATTCTAAACTTCAAACTTAATGGTACATACCCACCAGATATGGACAAGAGGGGACAAAGGGCCATATGTGACACCCCCATACTCCAAGTGCCTTACCAGGACCACTTAAGGTATAAGAACGTCACCATCTCGGTTACCCGAGGCAATGATAATCAAATGACAATGAAGAAACATAATTTAAATAACAATATAGTTTAAAGTGATTACATGATCAAAACCAAAACTCTTAAACTGAAATACAAGATTCTCAGATGGTCTACTGCTAAAACTATCAAATCTATAAAACATCGTCTGACACAGCGGAAGACTTCTAACTGCCACGTGATGACTCATCCCAGCTATCCCATACGCGTCTTATCATACCTGCTCAATAACTGCTCACCACCCCCGAATGGATCACCACAATTTTTAAAACATTTAAACGGGGTCAGTACTAATTACACGATACAAACCAACATGAAGCAAATACCAAGCAGCTCAATCAACACATCAATCCCCAGTCTCCATCATCAATCTCTACACAACTGACTAAACACTAAAGTGTGTAGCCCTGCGAGAGTACCCATCGGAACAGGTACTCCACACCGCCAGTGGGGGACCGCAGCCGTTCCCACCTAAGCCCCGCTCATCTCATAGAGCGATAAACCCATGTTCCTTAATGTGCACATCCCTCATGTGGCGGGTTCCACAGGAGGCGAATCAAGGGCGTGAAGCCACTCCCGCAAGTGACTCCACTCAGCCAGGGGCGCACCCCGAAAAACACAGACAGATACAACAACAGTCAACGACAATAAACAACAACCGTCACAACACCAACAATTACCAACAACCAATTCGAGTACGATAATTACTCAATAACAATAACAATCACCACACAATCATGTAACTAATACTGAGTAGGGAAACCCTACCTGGAATGCAACACAAACATCAGACGATCTAGCAGTTGTCTCAAAACCTTTCCTCTACGAACCCTCCTCCTATACACATAATCATACAATCACTACCACATTAACATAAACATAGAAAACCCCCAATCCTAAAATTAGGGTTTAAACAACCTTAATCAAATGCTATAAAAATGGTACGTAGGACTTACGCTTGACGCAAGGATCACAATGATACAAAGAACGATGAAATCCGACCTCTCTAGCTTCGGGATTTGCCAATAATGCGAATAGGAAGAACAACGTAGTTTGCAATCTCTTTTGAGTGTATTAGGTTTATAAAAAGTGTTTATGAAAGATGACGGCGTAATATAAATACTAATTCACATTATTAACAAAACCCGTTGAGATATAACCCGTTAACCAACTTACTCGATCGAGTAACTAACATACTCGATCGAGTGCCACTTACTCGATCGAGTACCAAGGCTACTCGATCGAGTACCCTACATGCAGAACACTGATTCGTAAATCAAAACATGCTTACTCGACAGAGTAAGCCCCACTCGATAGAGTACCCAGAGACTCATAAAACAGTAGTATTACAGTCTTCCCTCCTTAAAAAGAACTTCGTCCCCGAAGTTCAACCCATACTCAAAACAACCACACAAACTCGACTAAGACACAACAACATAGCTAAGAACTCAAACGAAAACCCAACCTATAAAACATGAACTCTCAACACCAACTCCACCAACTACGTCTACCTCCACAACATGACTCACGATATCGTATCCATCACATTATAGCCTCTCTCGACACTAACTCCATACACTAGCAACTACCATCCACAAACGCTGCTAGCTCCATTTCACTAACATATTATCCACCAGCAAATCCAAAACCAAGACACCCATAAACATCAAACGGAATGTTACATTCTACCACCCTTAAAAGGAACTTCGTCCTCGAAGTTTACTCACACTCATAACATTATCATCCAACTGTCAACACTATTGAAATATTCTCCCATTCCTAAACATCGAACTACTACAAGCACGGTCATGACCTTTAATAAAATCATTCAAAACAAATATCCATCCTTTATGCTACACCAACACTCTACTTCCAATTATACTACCATATGCACAACCATCAAAATCTCTTTTATCGCATCCTACTCCTCTTAAGATAAATGTTACGTCCTCGTAACTCACTAATACTAAATTCTAGCTATTTCTTCTCATTATCCCCATCACCACCGCATGTCAAAGATAACCACCTATAATCTAAACACTCGCCATGCATATATCTAAGGCTCTCTTACTTTAACAATTCTCATACTGCAATTCACTCGTCACCCCACCTAACCTCTACCTCAAAATCTTTAGCTTAACCAAAACTTCAATTGTTCCCTATTACTGCCAAAACGACATAATCCTCTATACCTACACCTATCTCCATACTCATAACTCACGATCCACAATTATTACATACACTCACACTAGATCCTCAAGTTCTTTTCTTCCTTTACCGCAAAATTCATACATAACATGACACTAATTCCCAACACCCTACACTCACTGTCTCAACGAAAGATTATGAACCACCTGCAGCTTTCAGATCATTACCACACATGTTCTACGAATCACTTACCATGACTATGTGCACCTGTAATACCCGGTATTTTAATATGATATTATATTAGGCCGAGTTACCAGCTGGGTCGTGTAGTGTATTTGTGACTCGGGTAACTATGTGACTCGGGTTTTAATTAATCTAACTAGGCTAGGCCCGTATCGTCTTAATAACACCTATTCTATACGTATAACTCATCTAACCAAACCCTAATATCCCTATCACCATATTCACTTAACCATGAGAAAAGAGAGAAAAGAGAGAAGAGGGAGCCGTGTGTGAAGAACTCGTGAGGCATTGCGAGGCGATTTCTCAGCCTATTCTCATCCTATTTCATAAGTAGACTATCCTATTACCTCTTTATTCAATTATTAGCATAATTATAGCAGTATTGGAATAATTTTTGTAACCCTAGAAATTGGTTTGGGGGTTTTGATTATAAATTGTATGAGATAAATGAATAAAATAGTTACAGCAATTTACAGATTCGTTGGTCTGTGTTATTTGAGTGTTTTACCTGTCTTAAAGCCGTCGGATGCAAAAAGTTAAAGAAGAGACTCATGTTTATTCCAAGCCTAGTTTATGTCTGTGAAATTCGG
Organism: Silene latifolia; assembly: GCF_048544455.1. NCBI lineage: Eukaryota > Viridiplantae > Streptophyta > Magnoliopsida > Caryophyllales > Caryophyllaceae > Silene > Silene latifolia. The sequence continues at coordinate 94,316,973 of NC_133538.1, read as the reverse complement.
TAGCATTTCACCGTGTAGTTTTTCCTGAATAAATTATTTGTGAACGTCTATCTAAAAAGTCCGCGAATCAGTAGAGGTTAAAAGATTACTTCTAAAACATAATTTAGATATTGAATTGGTGCTGTGTATTTTTCATATATTTAATTTAAAGAGTTTAGATGAGTTAGGCGTTGGTTTTACTTAAAAATCATTTGTCAAACTCGTTTTATGAGTCTTTACTTTTTATGCGACGAATTATGTCAGCCTTTGGAAATCAGTCTGGAAACCATCGATATGTTTGGATTTGGGAAAAGTGTATGAGATAAGAACTGTAGATTAGAGTGTTATGGTTCCAACCCAATTGGCCTCGCATCGATTTAATTTTCCTAGAATTAGTTATGTATTTTATAGCAAGTCTGTCCGGTTCTGGAAAATAAGAAAAGTCGAATTTGCCCTATAAGTTAAGGTTTCTATTGAGTTATGATGAGTCTTGTTTAGGTGCATGATTAATTGATAAAATGGGTTAAGTTTCTTGTCGGTTTTAGTAATCGTATGCTATTAATATTAGGTGGTGATTTCCGAGTCGAGTATTTCTGAGCTGCTGGATTAAATTCTTATTGCCATATATCGAGAGGGCGAGTTTGTTGTGGAATATTACTGAGCACCGACTATTTGACTGCAGATCGAGGTAGGGGAATACACTGATTGAGTTCTTACGATTATAAAGAGTTGGCATGTTCGGTGATTATATGACATATCTGATTATCTTATTTATCTTGTTGAGCATTATTGTTTCATACGTTTCATACATTGCATTTGCATCGGAGTTGGAGTTGGAGGAGATGAGATTATTGCGATTAAGGCCCAGGCGGGTTCTGCAGAACTTGCCCTGGTGTCCTCGCCTATGAGTGGTATATCGATGACGGTCGATTGATATAGTCTCAGGGTATCGGTATGGTGGGCGTTCGGGGATGTGTGTGATGGAGTTGAGATTGGAGGATCATATCATTGCATTCTTTATTATATCTTATTACCTACTCAATCTCGCGGTTGACCCTGTGTATTCGTGTACGTTGTGATGATCCATTTCTTGGGGAGCAGATTGAGTTGTTGAGACATCTGAGTGGCGGGGAGCGAGCATGGATCACCCGACTTAGAGCTAGCCCATTTTTATTTCGGTTTAGCTATCAGACTTATTTTCGTTTTGAGACATGTTCCATTTGAGTTGTAAACATTTATAACTTTCTATTTAAAAATCTTGTTTATTTTTCCTTTGTTATCTACGCCTCGGGTTTCGAGATGGTAACACCCTTCTTTATCCGAGGAGTCCTAGTCCAGGCCCTTAAATAAATGGGGGTGTTACAAAGTGGTATCGGAGCGAACGATCCTCAGGCCTAAAAATAAATGAACAAAAATAATGAACATAGGAAGAGTCAAATAAAATGAACCAGGCTAGTAATCGTTAGGAGCCCCAGGATTGGAATGAGTTAGGGGCCCCCTCAAACCAAGCCACCTGGCCCTTTCGGTCTAACTGGTAAACCTTGAGTGATGCAGTAGAGTAGGTAGTAACAAAATAAAGGATCAGACCTTGCCTATATTATACTAACAGTTTTGCGGGAGCGGAATGAGGTAAGTAATGATGTGATACATGGTTAAAGATGTGCAATGAAAGAATATGGTTGATATTGGCATGCTGACTTATTTGAATGATTGAGTGAAATTTTAGTGTATGGATGACATGAGTTGTGAATTATGAATTATATGATGATATGCACGCGGCTTTCTGATCCCTGAACCCTTAGGTAGAGATATAATATAGTGATATGTTTAATGAGTTGATCATAGAGGCACCATAAGCTATAGCTACCTAAGAGGTTAGATGTAGGAGGGATATGACCCTGATTGACTGGAATGGTTAGTAGAGCCAACCAGGCTATGTTGTTACAGGATGAAGAATCAAGTTAAGTCCTATATGTAAAGCTAGTAGACCGAAACGGTTGTCGTGTCCGTTGATAATTGTTTTCTTTGTTATTCTAAGTGGGTATATACTTCTTGTTGAATGTCTTATTCTTTGCAAGAGTTTCTTGTTTTGCTTACTAGGCAAATGTGATCGAATTTTGAGATTTATGATTGTTATTATTTTACTAATTGCCTTAGCAATCCATGTCTAGTGGTATGTGGAATGAGTTGCCCTAAGCCATGAATCTTATATAGTTGTGTGTTGAAAATTTCATGCCAATTTTTTTTTTACGTCTAATTATATACATTTAATTTAGTTATAAGGTTAGTATTCAATAAGTGACACCTTAGTGATTTCTAGGATATATTTTCGTATTTAAATAAGTTGTGATTGTTACGATGAGAAACTAATGCATTGTCTATACATATATGATTATTGAGTTATTTAGTTGATTTTATTTTCGGTTTCGCAATCTTTACCGTTTTCTAGATGGCAATTACATGTATATGGTGCAACGTGATTTCTATGCTTCAAATGATATGTAACATGTGTTGGAGGAAGAATGGTTGTGTGATAATGTGAAGTAATTTAAAGGAACCAAAAATTTTAATAAATTCCAGAATGTTACCTTGTTTGTACAGGCTGCCATCTAAAATGTGTTCCCTATATGATGGTGAAAATTTTATGTGTGATAACATTCTGATTTAGCTTTTCAATGCTTTTAGTTTCATGCGAATATGAATTATATTTTGAGAGAAATAAATATTTTAGTTGACAGTGGTCAGATTGTTACTGCACAGTTCTGTTTTGACCCATGTTTTTTTAGAAAGAAACCATTTAAAACATGTTTATTGTATATGCATAATTCCAACTCTACTGTTTAGAATATTCATTCATGTTTTCAAAATGATAAACCACGTAAAATCTTAACGAGTCGTTATTTAATAGTGATTTTTGCAAGTTGCCCAATTTTTGTCTAATTCTTTGTAAAGTTTTTGTTCCGACCAACTGAGTTGTAAAATTTGTTATAAATAAATTCCTTAAGCTTTGCAATTGATTCTCTTTCCTATGATTAGTTAATTCATTATATTTCCTAAAAACGATAATAGCTCGCGAAATAGCTAAGCGGTTATTTAGTTATGAATTTTGAAAGTTGTTGCATGATGTTTGATTGTTGAAATTGTAAGTTATGTGAGTTTCATATAAAAGTTTAATCAAATATGAATTATGTGATGTAACCATGTTTTAAGGAGGACATGAATTGGCATATGGTGTAGGATTGAGTGAATGTGTGATGTTTCGTTGTTAATATATTATTTAAATTGTATGCTTAAGATGTGGCACATTAAATGCGGAATAGTTCATGACAGTAAGGATTAGATATCACCTAATAATGAATTTCAGAGTTTAAGAATAAAGCTTGATATTTGAAATGATGAATAATGTTTGGATGTTTGTTGGCTCAAGGTGTTGGGTTCTGGTCTAAAGGTAGTAGCTATTCTGATTGGTGTGATTATTAAATATGAGTATGCATAATTAATCCCGAGAGATAACTTCATTTTGTGTATATTAAGGATGTTTAACTAGTTTAGAGACCTCGAAACTTGTCAATTGTGATGTGGATGTTAAAGCAGCTTGGTTAGTTATAAATTTATATGAAGTAATGAGGAATGTTAATCTTGGATTTATTTGATAAAATGTTTGACATGGACAGTGAAAATAGAGTGTAGAGAAGAGCAAACCGTGAGTCACGAGTCAAACTGATTAATTTGTATACCAATAGTATACCATGTTTCGAATTAATAATTGTGATCGTTATAAGATACCGTGAAGCAACAAAGAACTAAGTTGTATTAAGCAAGTATGTGTAATATAACTATTAATACTCAATTGGAATTTCAGTTGTTTGACTTCTACATTATTAAGTTAATTACTCATGACGCACAGTCGATGGTTCCGTAAGGAGTTTAACTGTGAATTTTATAATGTGCCTCCGATCTAAACTAATATTCTTCTTATATTGACTATATGGTTAGACTCTTGTCTAGTTCTTATGACGTGATAAATCGTTTTAAAATTTAACATGTGATTGAGTTGGTACTTATACTTTTGTGTGACCATGCAACTGTGATAAATAGATATGTAATAAAGAGGTAAAATTTTGATTGAACACAGTTAATTTGTAGTTACTTGCTTTACATTATGGTACGAATCGTATGCTTTGATGAGACGTCACCAGGGAATGTGTACTATCTAAAAGGTCTCCGATTAAATGCTGTAGTCGTGTTAGCCGTGAATATAACTGAGTAAAGAAGTGCAACTAAAATCCTGATGTTGAGGTAATAGTCGTTCATTAGTAAAGAGAGGACTGAAATGAATAAGATGAACCTGTAAATTACGAAATATGAGTCGACACCTAAGCTTGTATTGTTTGAAGGAATTGAATTAAGTTTATCTGATTTTGAGTTTCGTAGTAAGCTGTAAATGGATTCTATGGACGGCTCTGTTATAAGATTTATGTTAAGAAAGTTATTCACCGTCCAATATGAAAGTAAAAGTTTTGAAAATGAAGTTAAATTTTGTCGTGTGAGTATAAATTGAATGAGATTTCGGCCGATTAATCCGGTTTGGTTTCATGATATTTGCTAGTCTGGAGGAATGAAGCTAGAACGGAGTCACAAATAGTGGGTTAATTTAGTCATGTTGTTTGTTCATGTGGTGAATTGGTGGGTTGTGGTTAGTTACGAATGTCAAAACGGGAAATGTAATGTGGTGATTTAAGTGAGTTATGTGTTAACATGGTATGTTGATATTAGCATGATATGTAATGAATATTTGTAAAATTGGTGTAGTTAAATACATTTAATCTTTTATGTCATTGTGTTGGGTGCAGTTTAAATATATTTAACACCAAGAACAAAATTTTATGTATGATAGTCTTGTATGTTAACTTTCCAATATCGCTGTTTACTCGCTTGATTGACTCGACCAATAAGTTTGTAAAATTTGCCAATCAATGTGCATTCGTCATTCGTGAATAAATCCCAAACCCTTTGTTATGAGGATTAAAAATATTTCTAGGATGATAATCTTTGCTAAACTGGTTGTCTTCATCTTATTGGTGATTCGTGTCTTGACCTAAATCATGTACGGTTATGTAAAGGAAAGTCGATGGACCTATTAGGTTACAAATTTTCATAAATCGATTTATTAAGTTTTGACCCTAATTCTTTTCTTATGTTGATTGATTCCCTATGTTTCTAAGGTATGAGATTACAATGATTAGTGAAATGAATAATTACTAATGATTTTTACTGGTAACCTTGTAAAGCATTGTTCCATTCATAATTTGATTATTCACATGAATAAATGTTACCAATATTTCTTGGAAAATATCTTCGCCACGAGAATACGCCGGATAGGATTATCGTGGTATGTTACATTAGTGATCTTGCTTAGTAACCTTGATGAAACGATGTTATTTGACATGAACCATATGTGAGCACCTAGGCATCCTCATCTTTGTAACCTGAGTAGTAATGTATAAATTAGATTGACAAGCAGATCCTGTGAATGTTAGTGCATGTATTGATTGATATGAAGAGTGTCTAGATTAATACTGAAATGTCTTAAGTTATTCAACGTGGCTTTTGCTCCGATCCGTGGTGATGTCTTTGTCAGAAAGAAGAATCGTAGCTTCCTTGAGAGAGCTTGTATATTAATTGTCTTTAGTAGGGATTAGTTAACTTGAGCGTGAGTTGTGAATCTTTTATCCTCATTCAGTTGTTAGCAGTAGTTTGAGAACTTTTGTTATAATAATGAAGGTTACGGGGACGTAACCATGTTTAAGGAGGGTAGGATTGTAAAATCTTTATACCTTCATGTGTGATTTCTCAGTTTGGCTATATTGGTTATGCGTTGTGTGGGTTATGTTGGAGTGTTTCATGATGTGTTTTCTGTTATGGTTAAACTTCGGGGACGAAGCTTATTTTAAGGAGGGTGGAATGTAATACTGCGTTTAATATTCAATTTGGTGGGTGCCTTACATACTTTTGTATATGCGTTTCATAATTCGTTTGCGTTGGTTGGTAGGAGAGGGTAAACTTCGGGACGAAGTTTCTTTTAAGGAGGGTAGACTGTAATACCCGGTATTTTAATATGATATTATATTAGGCCGAGTTACCAGCTGGGTCGTGTAGTGTATTTGTGACTCGGGTAACTATGTGACTCGGGTTTTAATTAATCTAACTAGGCTAGGCCCGTATCGTCTTAATAGCACCTATTCTATACGTATAACTCATCTAACCAAACCCTAATCTCCCTATCACCATATTCACTTTAACCATGAGAAAAGAGAGAAAAGAGAGAAAAGAGAGAAGAGGGAGCCGTGTGTGAAGAACTCGTGAGGTATTGCGAGGCGATTTCTCAGCCTATTCTCATCCTATTTCGTAAGTAGACTATCCTATTACCTCTTTATTCAATTATTAGCATAATTATAGTAGTATTGGAATAATTTTTCTAACCCTAGAAATTGGTTTGGGGGTTTTGATTATAAATTGTATGAGATAAATGAATAAAATAGTTACAGCAATTTACAGATTTGTTGGTCTGTGTTATTTGAGTGTTTTACCTGTCTTAAAGCCGTCGGATGCAAAAAGTTAAAGAAGAGACTCATGTTTATTCCAAGCCTAGTTTATGCCTGTGAAATTCGGTAGCATTTCACCGTGTAGTGTTTACTGAATAAATTATTTGTGAACGTCTATCTAAAAAGTCCGCGAATCAGTAGAGGCTAAAAGATTACTTCTAAAACATAATTTAGATATTGAATTGGTGCTGGGTCATTTTCATATATTTAATTTAAAGAGTTTAGATGAGTTAGGCGTTGGTTTTACTTAAAAATCATTTGTCAAACTCGTTTTATGAGTCTTTACTTTTTATGCGACGAATTATGTCAGCCTTTGGAAATCAGTCTGGAAACCATCGATATGTTTGGATTTGGGAAAAGTATATGAGATAAGAACTGTAGATTAGAGTGTTATGGTTCCAACCCAATTGGCCTCGCATCGATTTAATTTTCCTAGAATTAGTTATGTATTTTATAGCAAGTCTGTCCGGTTATGGAAAATAAGAAAAGTCGAATTTGCCCTATAAGTTAAGGTTTCTATTGATTTATGATGAGTCTTGTTTAGGTGCATGATTAATTGATAAAATGGGTTAAGTTTCTTGTCGGTTTAGTAATCGTATGCTATTAATATTAGGTGGTGATTTCCGAGTCGAGTATTTCTGAGCTGCTGGATTAAATTCTTATTGCCATATATCGAGAGGGCGAGTTTGTTGTGGAATATTACTGAGCACCGACTATTTGACTGCAGTACTGAGGTAGGGGAATACACTGATTAAGTTCTTACGATTATAAAGAGTTGGCATGTTCGGTGATTATATGACATATCTGATTATCTTATTTATCTTGTTGAGCATTATTGTTTCATACGTTTCATACATTGCATTTGCATCGGAGTTGGAGTTGGAGGAGATGAGATTATTGCGATTAAGGCCCAGGCGGGTTCTGCAGGACTTGCCCTGGTGTCCTCAGCTACGAGCTGGTATATCGACGACGGTCGATTGATATAGTCTGCCGGGGATCGGTATGGCTGGGCGTTCCGGGGATGTGTGTGATGGAGTTGAGATTGGAGGATCATATCATTGTATTCTTTATTATATCGTATTACCTACTCAACCTTGCGGTTGACCCTGTGTATTCGTGTACGCTTTGTGATGATCCATTTCTTGGGGAGCAGATTGAGAGTTGTTGAAACATACTGAGTGGCGGGGAGCGAGCATGGATCACGACTTAGAGCTAGCCTATTTTTATTTGGTTTAGCTATCAGACTTATTTTCAGTTTTGAGACATGTTCCATTTGAGTTGTAAACATTTATAAATTTCTATTTAAAGTACTGTTTATTTTTCCTTTGTTATCTACTGCCTCGGGTTTCCGAGATGGTAACACCCTTCTTTATCTGAGGAGTCCTAGTCCACGCCCTTAAATAAATGGGGGTGTTACAGCACCGATGCCTCATCTACAACAAATCAAATGTACTGTAACAACTTCTGACAATTGTGTCCCATCAACAGAATATCCCGATGCCATGACAACCACGGAAACAAATACACTCTCTTTCATATCATACTCTACCCTCATTCCAAAACTTAACTGGTAAGAAACATCAATAAACAAAACAACTGTCTATCTGTACAAACTCAAAATCACAGGAAGCAACATCAAACAAAACAATAATTTATGTATAACTGGTATGTACTTTCGAAACTCGAATCATAATCATCCCGCCTACTCCACCACAACCGGTGACGGCATCGCCACACCGTCACCAACAGCCACACCGCAGTGCGAAAATACCCGCATCACAACACTAAGTAACGTGCCCGGATCACCACCCGAGGCACCACAACCACACCGATAGACATCGCAACATACACAATCCCATAAACACTGACTCAGAAATAACTTCTCGGACAAGAAAACTTACTCAAATCCACTTTAGTAAATCACAACGCAACATATTATATGAATAAACGGATAAGCACCTCATGACCATCATCCCTACCATTTCACGGAATACACATGTATTATAAATACACATATGATTATAACTAACCATGCCAGATCAATCAAACTATTACTGTTTTTTTTTATCATTCAATCAGGTTACCGTACTCAACATATAGAAAATTCAGACAACAACTTTATAATTATCACACAATACCACTTCTTGTGAGGTCAAAACCTCACACAAACATTCATACACATTATAGACCCGTAATCACATCCAACTAGTCAATCCTGATCACGTAAGTTACCACCTGGCAAAGGTTACCTCTCACCCGAGCTTAACTCGTATGCCCCTCATAACACATTCTCCCATTCGCATAACCAGCACTTTCTGGCATACATAACCATACAGTTAACCCTCATTACGAGGAGCCGCCTCCTAAGACTACGTCTTATACTTCTTCATAACCATACATCTCAATTCGGTCTCTATAAAATCAGCCTCTTTAGAATTGCCATCTTTCCTATTTATCATCACCCTTAACCACTAGTGACAACACCTCCACACTACCACCGTTCGTACATAAAAACATCACAGTTTCTTTCCTATCTTTGGTTATCATCCCAAATAACGAAAATCAAATACATCAACAAAAATCATCTCAACACTATTTCCAATTCCATCCTTAATTGTATCGTCACCCGACTCACCACCAAGATCTCATATCGTGCAAATTCTCTACCCAACTTTTACTTTACTTAATTCCTCGAAACTCCTGACTAATCATGTTGTTCTGAAACTCCTATATAACCATTAACTCAAATCCTCATGATAGTATCATACATCTCGACGATTCCTTACTTTTATATCATATAACTCCGGTGAACATTTTCTTAGTTTTACTCCCCTCATTCTTTTCTTTTTACACTCGACAAAACCAATTAACCATTCAACTCCTTATTACCTCTTACCTAACTCTTTAATTTTCCGGTTACCTTCTTATTGCTCCAAAACTCACATCTCATTATTTCATATCGATATCATCTAACTCTTTCTTACCATAAATATTCTCTTATTATGCTATCACTCACCCTTGCCACCAATCCATCCATAGAATCAACGTTTACTTATTCAAACAATTGCATCTCCCTTTTTACATCTCTAGAAATCAAAATTCATTTTATACCGTTAATTGCCCAAGGAAATCACACGTTAGTTTCACCTCTTGATAACACAAATTCCCAAACTCAGTCACTATCTGCAAATACACGTCGCGACATGTCTCCATTAAGTTCGCTATATACCACTCTTCTCAATCCCTCTAAAACGACCTTTCATTATATATATTCTTAACCAACACAATTCCTAAACATCTCCCTCCATAATTCTTTACACATTTCAAGTTGCTACTATCCACATTCTTCCTTTCAATCTATTCATTCTCACATACCTTAGACTCACATCATCCCTTGCCCATATTTACTTACTTTTACATTACTCAACACAAAATCATATCACTCATATCTTCTCATAAAACATGCTCCATGCCTTAATAAGCCTTACCAATCCTTCTTTGTTTTTTCCACTATCCATCACAACCACACATAACTCATGTCCTCCCACCGAATTTATACTCACCACAGGTGCAACTCACTACACCATAAGATTGGGTAACTTACGCATCAAAACCAACATATATGTAAAACAATGCATAAAGAAGTAAAATAACACCTTTGAATTAAACATAATATGCAACGAAGTCAAAAGATAAGCATATGACCCAAAACAGGAGTCACTAGATCGAGTACAGGCCACTCGATCGAGTGAGTGACTTACTCGATCGAGTGGGTGAAGGTCAGAAGCACGTAAAACAAATTACCAGGACTACTCGATCGAGTAAGGGGTACTCGATCGAGTACCAAGGTGCACTCAATCCCAGCTATCCCATACGCGTCTTATCATACCTGCTCAATAACTGCTCACCACCCCCGAATGGATCACCACAGTTTTTAAAACATTTAAACGGGGTCAGTACTAATTACACGATACAAACCAACATGAAGCAAATACCAAGCAGCTCAATCAACACATCAATCCCCAGTATCCATCATCAATCTCCACATAACTGACTACACACTAAAGTGTGTAGCCCTACCAGAGTACCCATCGCAACAGGTACTCCACACCGCCAGTAGGGGACCGTAGCCGTTCCCACCTAAGCCCCGCTCATCTCATCGAGCGATAAACCCATATTCCTTAATGTGCACATCCCTCCTGTGGCGGGTTCCACAGGAGGTGAATCAAGGGCGTGAAGCCACTCCCGCAAGTGACTCCACTCAGCCAGGGACGCACCCCGAAGAACACAGACAAATACAACAACAGTCAACGACAATAAACAACAACCGTCACAACACCAACAATTACCAACAACCAATTCCAGTACGATAATTACTCAATAACAATAACAATCACCACACAATCATGTAACTAATACTGAGTAGGGAAACCCTACCTGGAATGCAACACAAACAGCAGACGATCTAGAAGCTGTCTCAAAACCTTTCCTCTACGAACCCTCCTCCCATACACAAAATCATACCATCACTACCACATCAACATAAACATAGAAAACCCCCAACCCCAAAATTAGGGTTTAAACAACCTTAACCAAATGCTATAAAAATGGTACGTAGGACTTACCCTTGACGCAAGGATCACAGTGATACAAAGAACGATGAAATCCGACCTCTCTAGCTCCGGGATTTGCCAATAATGCGAATAGGAAGAACAACGTAGTTTGCAATCTCTTTTGAGTGTATTAGGTTTATAAAAAGTGTTTATGAAAGATGACGGCGTAATATAAATATTAATTCACATTATTAACAAAACCCGTTGAGATATAACCCGTTAACCGACTTACTAGATCGAGTAACTAACATACTCGATCGAGTACCACTTACTCGATGAGTACCAAGGCTACTCGATTGAGTACCCTACAGGCAGAACACTGATTCGTAAATCAAAACATGCTTACTCGATAGAGTAAGCCACACTCGATAGAGTACCCAGAGACTCATAAAACCGTAGTATTACACCATACGCCTACTAGTCTCTCAATACCTCGTCATGCAGGGAGAATTGTACAAAAGAACACCTCTGAGTGTCGTCTTGCGTTGCCTTGATCATTGATGTGACCATAATTATAGCATATTTAGTCCCCGAATTAGCCTTGTTCCCATGCTTTTTAGTGCATAGTTGGGTCATTTATTGTCTTTAGTTCTTTGTTTTGCATATTCTTTGAGGTTTTGTGTCCTTGGTAGGAAAGGAGTGCAAACCTTGCATTTTCATGGCAGAATGAGGCTAAATTGATTGAATTCAATGACCAAGCATCAAGGAGAGACAAGATTAGAAGGCCTTTGTACATACTATAGTAGATGGGCAATGATGGGAAAAGATCCTTACATCCCCGAAGAAATCCTCAAGGATTTTATGAAGAAAAAGGAAGAAAAGAAGAAGGAATGAAACTGTTTGACAATCCGTGCGGATTGCCCTGAAGACGCCCGTCCCTCACCCACAATCCGAGCGTCTTCCTCCACAAGACGCCCGGGCAAAACCTCCACAAGACGCCCGTCTTCCCCCTCTGGACGCCCGTCCAGAATTTCCCAAATCCGCCCGTCCCGTGCCAAAGACGCCCGGATTCTCAGACAGTACTTTCGTCTTCTACAAGTTTCAAGGAAGAATGCACATCTTTTTCTAAGACCGGCGAAAAAGAGACCGGAGTCTCCCTAGAGACCGGCGATTCCTCAAGGACTTAATCGTCATTTAAGCCCTTAGTAAACCCTAATTTATGTACCTAATCCCCACTATAAATACCCCATTAGTCTAATTAGAAGAGCATGTTCTTCTTAGCAATCTTTAGTGTAGTTAATATCAATCAAATCTCTCTTTAATCTTGTAATCAACATTTAATCAAGTTTGAATACAAGTTTTATTTCCTTAATCTCTCTCTTGTTCATCCTTTATTTTGGGTAATTGAAGATTATTTGGGTTATTATTGGGAGATTGACAACCTTCCAATCAAGCATCAAGTACTTCTTTTATTCTTTGCTTTATTATTGGAATCATTAGTAGGTATAATTCTCTTAATCCCTTTTTAATTATTGTTAATCACTTTCATCTATTCATCATATTTTACTATATTTGTATGATTGACAACCCGAGCGTCTTCCCTAGAATCCGCCCGTCCTGCTGGAATCCGGGCGTCTTTGACAGAATCCGTTCGTCCATTTAAGCTGTAAAATTGAAATTTTGGGACTGTTGAAGAATCCGAGCGTCCTGGCCCAGAAGACGCTCGTCCTGAAGAACCCGCTCGTCTTTGCAGAAAGACGCCCGTCTTTTTGCCAGTGCATTTCAAGAAAGGCTTCAGTCACAGAATCCGCCCGTCTTTGGGAAAAGACGCCCGTCTCCTTTCAGAAAATCCGAGCGTCTTGGGCTCGAGACGCTCGTCTTGGCTGCGTCAAACTTTTGGAAAATTAACTGTGACAGAATCCGGGCATCTTCCCTTAAATCCGCTCGTCCCGAAATGCTGGAAGCCGAGCGTCTTGTGCTCGAATCCGCTCGTCTTCCTGCGGTAAATCAACCCCGATATTTCCTAATTTTATTACACGCCACCACACAATTTGTGACACATCACCCTTCCTTCCACTTGTATTATAAAAACCCACCTCCTTATGACTCCAAAGCATATCCCAATCACTCTTTTACCCCACAAAATCAAAAAGCCCCAATTTTCTAGGGTTCCAAAGGCAACATTCAATCCATAAGGAGCATCTTTATACTTTAACAAATCAAAAATTCCAACTCAACAATCAAAGAATGCCACCAAAGGGATCTTCCTTTAGGGGTAGGAGAAGACCAAGGGTAAGAGGAAGCTCTTCTACCTCCCATATCAACACATTAAGAAGAGAGCATGAAGAAATTGTGGATCTTACAAGACTTGATGATTTCTCAAATGTTGAATTCGTCAATGATGTGCAAAGTCTCGTTTTCCACCGGCTTCTTCGTAAGAACATTCTCCCTACTAAGTTTTAATGTCATAGTACTTTAAAGAAACTTGGGATTTATCACCAAATGGAAGCTCTTTTTGAAGTGTTTGGTCTCTCTACCCTTTTCCACATGCATGAGCAAACTTACCGATCCCTTGTGCTTGAATTTTTGAGCTTCTTGAAGATTACAACCTTGAATAGAACAATATGCATAGAATTTAGGTTGGAAAGTGTTTCAAGAATAATGACTCTAATGGAATTTGCTAATGTGCTTGGTCTCGATGTCTCGCCTACCCGGACATCAAAACCGAAGAGATATAGTGTTGCAACCCTATGGAGGGCCATGACCGGCCGAGATTTCATGTACATCAAGGAGTGTCTAGCTTTCCACATCCAAAATCCTATTTTGAGACTTAGTTACCGGTTCCTTTCCGGCATTCTACTTGCTCGCCGAGATCCGGCAATAGTGAACGAACTTGACCTTGTGTTCACGGAGTCTTATCTCAATATCCAAGGAAGGGGTGGGTACCACTTCAATGCGCCTCTTGTGCTACTCGAAAAATGGGCAAAGTTTAGGAACGGTGATGATGATGGGATGAAACACATTGTTAATGGAGGGCTCATTACGAAGATTGCAAAGCATTTCAATCCAAAATTCAATGAGAATAATGAGTATGCTCCTCTTTTCGGAAATACAAGGATAAATGAAGACCTCCTTCTTATCCATCATCATTGGATAACCCTTGAGGGGGTTGATAAAAGGATCAAGTGGATAACGAAAGGAAGTGATCCAATCTACCTACCAATGACCGGAATTCCAAGAATCTCACCAAGAAGGGGACCTTTATCACCAATCCCATCCTACCTCTGTTGGAATATGTGTCCTCCGACAATAATGCGATCACGACTGTTGATCATGATGATCACATGTTTAAATCTCACTATAAAGAATACAATTGGGAAGTAATATTGTTACTGTCAACTGGTCAACATATATCGGTAATGATTGGCTGACTAGAGTTTGACATTACTGTCGTGCGACGGTGGTGATCAGTTGATCCCCTAGGTCCTACCTATAGGGCAACACTCTTAATTGATTATTTAATTAATCGTATAACGTTACGAGTTAATTAAATTATTTGAAAATTGACGAACGATTTTGGAAGTAAAATTTACGTATCATATTAAAATGTGATAAATGAGATACGGTCTGAGTAATCGAATTGTATCATTACTCGGATGAAATTATTGTTTAAAGAAACAATCGGAATTGAATGAATTATTATAAATACAATTTGTTGTGATTTATAAATGGTAAAATATTTTGGTACAAGTAATTATGAAATTACTAAGTCAATTTTTGTATGTGACGTATTTTTCATAATACGTTGATTTTTAATATATTAAAAATACATAACAATTTTATGTTACATGTGACATGTGACATATTGACAATTGACAAAAATAAAATGGATTTTATGTTATCCATATGGACCGAAATATTGGGCATAATTAACATATTCTTATAATGTTAATTAAATTAGTGGAAGATGTAATTATTTCTCCAATATAGGCATGCATACCTAGTGTCTTTTGTATAAGAGCACAAAGGCCATGCATTGGCCATCCCAAACCACCCTACCCGGTTTCCTCTAGGAAAGAACAAAAGAGTTTTTGCTGATATCTTAATCAATTCACTACATGCTAGTGTACATGATTATTATTCATTCACTCATCAAAAATTATAAGTTTTAGAAAGATAAAAATTACTTCCTCCTCTTCTTCTCTAACCGGTTTTAGAGAGCCAAAATACAAAATTATTTTGGGTCATTTTTCACAAGATTAATATTGTACTAGTTCATATAATATTAATTTTATTAAGAGTAAGCTTTGGGTATAATTCCTTGGGAGAGATCCTACACTTGGATCTTTATTCATCCAAAAGGAAAGCTCAAGAACAAAAGAAAAAGAGATTTCTTTTGTGCCCATTTGAACCGAAATCACAATGTAAGGATATTATTTCTTCCTTATTTGCTTTTAATGTTTGCATGCATAAAATCCAACTTTAATTTTATGACAAATTAAATTACCACATATATGAATATGTAAGTATATAGATCTACTTTTCCTTCAATCGGTATCAAGAGCCATGGTTGTTTGCATGCAAATCGGTTAAAAGTTTTTCCGAGTTATAAGAATAATATATAAAACTTGTAAAATTTGTGTTATTATGATATATCACGAAATTAATTCATGCATGTTAATATTTCTGGTCCTAAAATGTTTTAGGATATTTTGGTTATATTTACGGATTTTTATTGTTCATATAATACAACAACGGCATTTAAATATGATTTTATGACTAAAAATGTCATTTTCGGTCTAAAATTAGCTATACTTCGAATTTTCCATTGATTTTTTGATATGTTGTCACATATATTATTTTGAGATAACCTGTAAATTTTCATAATTTTTGGACTTGTTATGCTCGAAAAATGGATTTTTCATTATTAAATTCGGATTTAGGTGAAAAATAGGTTAATATGAGTTAAATTTCGAATCTGGTCATAGAAAATTAATATGTTGTCACATGCAATTTTACAAGATGTGTGTAAAATAATTGGCTATAAAGAAGTCTTTTTGCATGATTTATGGATTTTTGAAGAAAAATAGCATAAATAGTCACATTATTAGTGAAAATTAATAAAACATAATCTATGGCTTAGGAAAAACGTCTAATGTTGCATTTTATTATCTTTTGCAGATCTAAAATTGAAAAGTTAATGAATATAATTTTTCCATGTTTTTATGATTATTTTAGTTAAAACCGATAAACCGCAACATTGTTTTTCCGGAAAAATTTCGAAATTTTTTAACCTAAGATTTTGAATATTATGAGTGTCATGGTATTTTTTCCAGAATGTTCATGAGTTTAAATTTCAAATTTTGAATTTATTTAAAATTTTGTGATTTATTTGAAGTTTATAGCTTATTTTTGTAATTTTTGGTCCATTAATGAACAATTTTATAAAAATGAGTTAATTATGGTCAAATTATTAGTGAAGACTAAATTTTGAGTCCTAAGAGGTTAGGGTAATTAACTTATGCATAAATATGAATTTATGTATTTTTGTGATTGTAAAATGTTGAAATCACGCAAATCCGTAAAAACCGAGTTATATACGATATTGGCTAATTAAAGGCGATTTAGCATAAAATTGAGCATGTTCATACATATTATAATGCTGAATTTTTCTTTATGATTGTCATAATTTTAATTTATGTAATTTTGAATTATGTAATTTTACTTAGTATGGCCTTAGATTTTAATTGGTATTTCCCGAAATGTATGGGAATATCGATTCGGTTGTAATTTTATTGTGATCTCGTATCACCGTTTTGTAATTTAATAGATTTATTTATTTTAGTTACAAATGTATAATAGGAAATTATTTAATTTATTATGTAATTTTATTTATTCCGGAGTTCCCAAAGACGGATTTCTTCAAGAATGGCGATACATAAAGACGGTGTTACCTCGAGATGCGTGCCACAAGCGAAGTTCAAGGGACCAATGGAGTTGGTTTCCGAATATGTAATAGTTAAATAGTTTTTCTATTTTAGGAAAGGCCATACTAGGATTTATTTATTTTATGCTTGCATTTTATTTTATGTCACATGCATCGCTAAATCGCCATAACTAAAACATGCATCTTCTTTTATCGAGTTTATCGACTGTGTCAATTAAAATTATCGTAGTTCACCGCTTTAGTTCACTTAAAACGTGATAGATAATAAATTGACATGACCTCTCGCTAAAACAATTAATTGAGACATAGCCTTACCAAATAGTAGAAACCATGAAAACCTATTTCGCGAGGGAGTGCACTCGGCCCTACCGGGGTACAAACCTTGTTACGTAGGGGAAGTGGGTGATGAATGTTAATCCACCGAGTTCATATTAATGAGGGTTTCATCGGCCATACCGTGCCCAAGTTGATGTGGATTTGGATCATGGACACATTTATTCGAAATTTGGATTGAACTCAACAAAAGTTTTTCGATAAGGGTTTCATCGGCCATACCGTGCCCTTGTCGGATGTGTTTTGGGCTATAGATAATTATTAGAGTAATTTTATCGACCAAGAGTTCTAAAAGTAGAATCGATTAAAACGTTAATCCACCGAGTTATATTGATAAAGGTTTCATCGGCCATACCGTGCCTAAGTCGATATGAATTTGGGTCTTGGAATCATTTATTATAGTTGGGTAGAGGTCACTATATAAATGTTCATGTCTTGTTAATATTTTACAAGTATGATTTAAAAAGACAAATGTTAATATTTCCTTTTCCTCCATATTTGTAGTTTATTGCAATGAATCCATCAAATGCTACCGCACCGATAACTATTGAGTCCTACCACAATGTTTTTGACGACGTTTGCTCCAACAATAATTTCGACACTACTAGAGAACTTCATTTTGGGATAGGTTCGGATGGAAACCTTAACTTCATCACCTCTTCTAAACCGCCCACTACTACTAGACCTCGTATGAGTCCGTCTCAGGAAGACTACCTCATGCAATCTATAGGGTCTTTGTCTCTGGAAGATAAAGATACCAAAACTAGTGGGAGCTCAAGCAATCAAGTTCTTGCTTCAAAGGGCAAGAGGTTCAAGAAGAAGGGAAAGAAAATCAAAAACTTCAAGCAAGTTAATGATGAGTGCCATTATTGCTATGGCATGGGACATTGGCTTAGGAATTGTCCCGTATATTTGCGAAATATAAGGGAAGGAATCATCACTCCAAAAGGTAAAATTCCTAAAGAAATTTATGTTATTGATATAAATTATACTTCCACTACGACATGGGTACTAGATACCGGTTGTGGTTCTCACCTTTGTAATCATTTACAGGGTTTAAGAGATGTGGAGAGGCTTAGCAAGGGAGATGTGGATCTACGCCTTGGAAATGGAGCTCGGGTAGCGGCCGAATCCAAAGGAACTTATGTTCTAGCTTTGCCTAATGGATTTGAGTTGTATTTACATAATTGTTTTTATGTGTCTACACTCTCTAAAAACATTATTTCAATCGCCATGCTAGACATGGACGGTTTTTGTTTTGTCATTAAGAACAATCGTTGTACTATTTCAAGGAACGACTTGGTTATAGGCCAAGCTTCCTCTATCAATGGCATTTACATTTTAGAGACCTCAAATCTGACTAATGATATTTATAACATTCAATCAAAGAAACTCAAATCAAGTGATCCAAGTGAAGCGTTCATTTGGCATTGTCGATTAGGTCACATAAACGAGAATCGCATCAAAAGATTAATTTCGACTAATGTGATTACACCATTTGATTATCAATCATATGGTACATGCGAATATTGCCTACTTGGCAAGATGACTCGTAATCCTTTTAGTGGTAAAGGGACACGAGCTAGTGAACTATTGGGACTCATACACACCGATGTATGTGGACCAATGAGTATCACCGCTCGTGGAAATTATGACTACTTTATAACATTCACCGATGACTTGAGTAGACATGGGTATGTCTATTTAATGAAACATAAGAGTGAAGCGTTTGAGAAATTCAAGGAATTTCAAAACAAGGTAGAGAACCAATTAGACAAAAAGATAAAAGCACTACGTTCCGATCGTGGTGGAGAATATCTTAGCCTTGAATTCGATTCACACTTGAAAGGTTGTGGTATTATATAACAACTTTCTCCACCTGGAACACCACAACTCAATGGTGTTGCCGAAAGGAGAAATCGAACTCTACTTGATATGGTTCGATCCATGATGAGTCAAACCGAGTTACCGAACTCGTTTTGGGGATTTGCGATTCAAACCGCAATTAGATCCTTGAACAATAGTCCCACTAAATCCACCGAGAAAACTCCATATGAAATGTGGACGGGAAAAGTTCCCAATATATCCTATATGAGGATTTGGGGATGTGATGCTTACGTCAGAACTAATAATGACAACAAGCTTGCCCCAAGATCCGAAAAATGCACCTTTGTAGGTTACCCCTCGGATTCTCGAGGATACTACTTCTACAAACCTCAAGAGAACAAAGTGTTTGTGTCTTGCGAGGCTGTCTTCTTAGAAAGTCAATTCATTTCTAAAAGACAGAGTGGGAGAAATTTGAACTTGATAAAGTTCAAGAGCCACAAACCGAGGTAGAGACGCAAGAAGATGTTCCTTCATCGTCTAACGTGGTTGTTCCCCCTCCACTTAGAAGAACGAGTCGAGTAATTCGCCATCCCGATCGATATGTGGGACTTATCGAGGAAGATGGAACACTCGATGTGTTGCTTATGGAAAGTGACGAGCCCGCCACCTACAAGGCCGCAATCTCTAGTCCAAATTCCTCCTTATGGCTTGAAGCCATGAAGTCCGAAATGGATTCTATGCATGAAAACCAAGTTTGGGACTTGGTAGATTTGCCTAAAGGGGCAAGACCCCTTCAATGCAAATGGATATTCAAGATCAAAAATGGCATAGAAGGACATGATGATGTCTACAAAGCTAGGCTAGTGGCAAAAGGATTTACCCAAGTCCAAGGTCTCCATTATGATGAGACCTTCGCCCCCGTACCATGCTAAGATCCATACGGATTTTGTTAGCGATTGCCGCATTTCACGATTATGAAATATGGCAAATGGATGTCAAAACCGCTTTTCTAAATGGGCATTTAGAAGAGGAGGTGTACATGATACAACCCGAAGGTTTTGTTGATTCTAAAAATCCTAACAAAGTGTGCAAGCTAAAGAGATCCATTTATGGTCTTAAGCAAGCATCTAGAAGTTGGAATCATCGATTTAATCATGTGATAAAAGAGAATGGTTTCACTCGAAGTGTTGAGGAACCATGTTTATACATGAAATTCAGTGGGAGCAATGTTGTGTTCCTAATCTTGTATGTCGATGACATACTACTCATTGGAAATGATATTCCAATGTTGTCTTCTGTTAAGAAGTGGTTAGGTAACCACTTCTAAATGAAGGATTTAGGAGAGGCACAACGCATATTAGGTATCCGGATCCATAGAGATAGATCCAAGAGGATATTGGCACTAAGTCAAGAGTCTTATGTTGATAAGATTCTTGACGATTCAAAGCATGGACAAATCCAAAAGGGGTTTGGTACCTATGGTAACAGGGACGATATTGAGCAAGACTCAATCTCCCTCCGAACCCCATGATGTTGAACGCATGAAGTTGATTCCTTATGCTTCGCATTGTTGGATCAATCATGTATGCCATGATATGCACACGTCCCGATGTCTCGTATGCCTTGAGCATGACGAGTAGATATCAAGGAAATCCAGTGAGAGTCACTGGATTTGTCAAAAACATCCTTAAGTACTTGAGAATAACTAAGGATTCTATCCTCTTGTTTGGAGGAGACACCGAGTTGCGTGTTAATGGATACACGGACTCAAGTTTTCAAACAGATAGAGATGACTTGAAATCACAAGCTGGTTTCGTGTTTATGCTCAATGGTGGTGCCGTAGTGGAGAAGCTTCAAGGAAGTCAGAATCCGCGGATTCTAAAACGGAGGTTTGAGTACATCGCAAAGCATCGAGGCGCTAAGGAAGTTGTTTGGATCGGCAATTCACGGAAGGTCTAAGAGTAGTACCTACAGCCAATGATCCCATCACTCTCTATTGTGATAATAGTGGGACGATCTTCCAAGCTAAAGAGCCGAAGTCTAGTAATAGATCTAGGCATGTACTTAGAAAATATCATGTAATAAGAGATTTCATTGAAAGAAAGGAAATTGCGATTTGTAAGGTTGGGACGGATGACAACATAACCGATCCGCTCACCAAGCCTTTGTCGCTGGCTAAACATGATGGACATATGGCGTCCATGGGACTTAAACGTGTACCAAGTCTATGTTAGATTTTGAAATGAAATAAAAGTGTTGTTTTTGTTCATGTTCATAATCACATTTGTCTTTTATCTTTAATTTATACATTGTTAAATCCAAACGGGTTGTAATGACAATTGAACCCCGTTAAAGTGAACACGGATTAACATAGTATTTGCCCATAGTCACTTGTATGAGGTGACGTCTCGAAGTGACTAGAGTGTGATGCGATTGATGGCAAGTTCAAGTGCCATAGAGTCATGTGAGATGACTAGTCGATCACATATGCAGACTATTAGGAACATTTTGTCGGGCATTATGACCGCTTATAGCGTTCTGGCAAATTTATATAGCCTGGTCGTGGCGAGAGCTGCTATAGTATTCGAATGAGTCGATTCTTTTGACTAAAGACTATTCGCCTAAGATGGCACAGTTTCAGATTGACTTTGATTTGTGTTACTACGACCTTCGTAAATGGGGTCAAATGGGCATATTTTGGGTTATGATGGCAGTGGCTAGTCGAAGGGAATGAGTGCGATAGGAATTGTCCACCCCTAGTCAGGGTTATAACAATATCTCAGGGCCACTCGAGGAGTAATGAACTGGAAATGCGTGGCCACGCTCGGAAAGTATCTTTGATAGATAAGTCCGGTCAATCAGTTATTCTCCAGATCGAGGAAACCACTCTCGATATGATCACTTGCAAGTACGACCTGAAAGACACCTTGCATTGAGTGGGAGATAGTAATAGGACAAGAGAATTGGTGACGCACACTTGTCGAGGACAAGTGGGAGATTGTTGGAATATGTGTCCTCCGACAATAATGCGATCACGACTGTTGATCATGATGATCACATGTTTAAATCTCATTATAAAGAATACAATTGGGAAGTAATATTGTTACTGTCAACTGGTCAATATATATCGGTAATGATTGGCTGACAAGAGTTTGACATTACTGTCGTGCGACGGTGGTGATCAGTTGACCCCCTAGGTCATACCTATAGGGCAACACTCTTAATTGATTATTTAGTTAATCGTATAACGTTACGAGTTAATTAAATTATTTGAAAATTGACGAACGATTTTGGAAGTAAAATTTACGTATCATATTAAAATGTGATTAAATGAGATACGGTCCGAGTAATCGAATTGTATCATTACTCGGATGAAATTATTGTTTAAAGAAACAATCGGAATTGAATGAATTATTATAAATAGAATCTGTTGTGATTTATAAATGGTAAAATATTTTGGTACAAGTAATTATGAAATTACTAAGTCAATTTTTGTATGTGACGTATTTTTCATAATACGTTGATTTTTAATATGTTAAAAATACATAACAATTTTATGTTACATGTGACATGTGACATATTGACAATTGACAAAAATAAAATGGATTTCATGTTATCCATATGGACCGAAATATTGGGCATAATTAACATATTCTTATAATGTTAATTAAATTAGTGGAAGATATAATTATTTCTCCAATATAGGCATGCATACCTAGTGTCTTTTGTGTAAGAGCACAAAGGCCATGCATTGGCCATCCCAAACCACCCTACCCGGTTTCCTCTAGGAAAGAACAAAAGGGTTTATGCTTATATCTTAATCAATTCACTACATGCTAGTGTACATGATTATTATTCATTCACTCATCAAAAATTATAAGTTTTAGAAAGATAAAAATTACTTCCTCCTCTTCTTCTCTAACCGGTTTTAGAGAGCCAAAATACAAAATTATTTTGGGTCATTTTTCACAAGATTAATATTGTACTAGTTCATATAATATTAATTTTATTAAGAGTAAGCTTTGGGTATAATTCCTTGGGAGAGATCCTACACTTGGATCTTTATTCATCCAAAAGGAAAGCTCAAGAACAAAAGAAAAGGAGATTTCTTTTGTGCCCATTTGAACCGAAATCACAATGTAAGGATATTATTTCTTCCTTATTTGCTTTTAATGTTTACATGCATAAAATCCAACTTTCATTTTATGACAAATTAAATTACCACATATATGAATATGTAAGTATATAGATCTACTTTTCCTTCAACCTCATCCCTCCAAACCTAACCCAAGCAAGGCAAGCACCACCACCTCCAAATCCCCAACAACAACAAAAACAAGAGCAACAACCTCAAGATGAGAAAATCAAAGTGCCTCCCTACCCATTTCCTTATCAACCGTACAACCATCCCAACCCCTTTATCCTTCCCCGTGATGACTTGTAACGGGAATTCTACAAGATTTGCACTTCCGACAATATGAAGCTACCGTGGACAATTATTATGCACTCTATCCTCAATACCACGATATGATTCAAAAGGGAAAGATTAGTGAGGAGGGAGCATTTACCTCGTGGGCACAAATGGATTTACTCTTCCCCAATTCGGAGAGGGCAAATGAAGGGGCAAACGGGCGACAAGAGGAAGGGAGAAACAATTCTTGCGGAGGGGACACGGTGGAGCTAGGAAGTGAAGAGGACGAGTTCATGGACCCGAATACAAGTGATGCATCCAAGGAAATATGGGATAGTGATCTAGAGGGAGATGACGGCGATCTCAAGAGGATCTCTTCATAGCTAGATGGAGCGGGCGTGAGGCACCCATCTCAAGCTTAAGTGAAGTTTCCTCATCTCTTCTCTTTATTTTCAATTTTCATGAAAGAAGTTTATGTTTTGTTAACTTGTACATTATTTGACTTTGTCTATGGTTGGAGAGTCCTAGCAACATACAGGACTAACACCTCGGCCCCATTGAGGTGTTCTTATTTCATTGTTCCCACTTTTGAAAATCCAAAATGACAATTTAGTTTCATGCATTGTATCTTGTGTGCATGAACTACCCCCAACTTTAGGACATTAGAAATAATGTCTATCTCGGTTTGGGGAAGTACATGCATACGCAACGGGAGGTAATCTAAATTACGCTCTTCGTCATAAACAAAACCCATGCATCATGTAGTGTAGATTAGTATAGCTTGCATTTAGTGTAGAATTCATGCATCATGTTTGCATAATTTCCCATCATTTTGGCCATTGAGGACAATGCCCATATTAGTGTGGGGATGGAGAATTCTAACTTAACTTTTATTCAAAAATCCAAAAAAAAATCAAAAAATTTCGAAAAACCATAAAAATTTGAAAATCCAAAAACAAGTTCATTTCCTTTATAGTGTAGTCATGTATATATTATTGTATATATTGTGTTTGTTCTATCCTTGTTCACATTGATTGACTACGCCACATCCGAGACTTGAGGATATTGAAGACCGCATGGTATGATCTTTCCAATCTCCTTTTTCCTCTTTATGTTAATGACTATGTGGCTTTATTTTGATTGATGCGGTATAACAATGTGAACTTAGGACTTGCATTTAGTTTATATGTCATATTAGTTGGTAGAAGCATATGCATTGGGATGTATATATGTTAGTTTCATCATGGCATGTAGTTGCATGTTAGAAAAATTTTGTGAAACCGTCTGCTTGGAAAGCTTGACAAGTGTATATAGGCCCTAGTAGATGCTTTTTCTTCTTAAGACTTTGCTTGTTAGAATACTTGTAAAACACCCTAAGATGTGTCATGCTAGTATCCTTTGACCCATGGATTAAGGCCTAGTCAAGAGTACCTTGTGGTGTGATAACTCCTTGGCTACCGTTTATTCCAAGGTGACCCTTGAAACTATGCATCCATCCACCATCCATGTTCTACCACATTTTTGTCATCAAAGGGAATGGGCACAAAAAGAAATCAATTTAAGTTCAAAGAAATGAAAAGTGAAAGAAAGTTTGCAAAATGCATCAAATGAAAAGAGGAGGAAAAATAGAACTCCTATGCTTCAAATATAAGGCACCCTCACTACATATGGGGTGACTTTGAAAATGTTCAAAAAGAAATGCAAAGAAAAGTTGAAAAGTTATCAAGTATTGAAATGCCAAAAATCAAAAGAAATGGCAAAAAGAAAGTGTTCTCAAATGTTATATGCCACAAGAAATTGGGGGGAAAAAAAACAACAAAGCAAACTCCCAAATGAAACTCAAATTCTATTGATCCCTTTATCCATCGTATCCATTTTTGTGCATGGTAGAGAGGGGACGACCCTTCTTCTTGTCTAGGCAAGAGGGGGAATTCCGCGATCCTCCAGTGTTTCTAACACCATAGGGAGTCTACTCTTGACAAAAACATTTAACGATTAAGGACAAAGGTACCCTAGCTTGACACAACTTGGAGGTGATTTATTGGTATCCTTCTAGGCTTAGTAGTTTGAAGAAATTGCATCTATGAAGGAGTGTGTACCCTTGAATTGTTTCCCTTGTAGATAATTTCCGCCACTTAGATGAGGAAAGTGGCTATTCTTTTGTAGATGCATCCATTACTTGATTTTGTGTGCTTAATGTTTGGATGTGTCGCCATTTTGGCAAGACCTACCTTGCCTTACAAGAAGGCATCCTACCTCATGGCTGTCTTGTTGTGAGTTGAAGGGGCAGAGTGAGACCCGCTAATTCTCTCATATCGGCTAAGTTATTAGGTTAGTTTAAATAATGGTCCTAGTCTTTGTCACCTCTTTACTCGGGACGAGCGAAGGTTCGGTTTGGGGATATTTGATGTGACCATAATTAGAGCATATTTAGTCCCCGAACTAGCCTTGTTCCTATGTTTTTTAGTGCATATTTGGGTCATTTATTGTCTTTAGTTCTTTGTTTTGCATATTCTTTGAGGTTTTGTGTCCTTGGTAGGAAAGGAGTGCAAACCTTGCATTTTCATGGCAAAATGAGGCTAAATTGATTGAATTCAATGACCAAGCATCAAGGAGAGACAAGATTATAAGGCCTTTGTACATACTATAGTAGATGGGCAATGATGAGAAAAGATCCTTGCATCCCCGAAGAAATCCTCAAGGATTTTATGAAGAAAAAGGAATAAAATAAGAAGCTAAGGAATGAAACTGTTTGACAATCCGTGCGGATTGCCCTTGATACCTATCGAAGTGAGTACCAAAAATAATATTTATAAATTCCGAACTACAACTATTCTAAGACGGTCGGTTCACTATAGCTGCGATGACACATAATCCTAGGTAAGTCCGAAATATAGTCGTGTAGGATGGGTAAAACAAGTCCTCTCGGTCCAAGTTAACTAGTAGCTCCTTTCGGCCTAGGCTACCAGTCCCTAAGTCTCACTAATGCTAGCTCTCGCCCCGATTAGTGATTCCTAAAGCCTAAATTACATTATCTCTCGATCTCAGCAATTTAGTCGTCTTAATTCATTAATTAATGCCCTTCCCTATCTCTCGATCTACAGGTTGGTCAAAATTAAGCATCTAACAAGTCTCCTCTCGGTCTCATTGTTAAAAAATTGCACTTAACGTAACGAATGCTAATCAGACACGAAGTCGGTCGATCGACCAGCTACCCCAGTCGATTGACAAACCGGCTCAGTCGATCGACTAGTTAAGCCAGTCGATCGACCATGCCCTAATTCGGGGTCACCTATTCTAATGCCATCTACGCCATAGATCCCCTACATCTTAGCGCGGAAGATTTAGCTACTCATACTGGAATTAATAATGATAACGAAACTGAAGATGCAAATAACAGAATTCATAATTAAATTAAATAAACAGTAAAACGACATAAAAGAAGGAATTAGGGCTTAGGGATTCTAACTAATCAATTCTAATCTATAAAGAAAGAACAAATTCAGAGCAAGAATTACCAGAAATAAGGAAAGCAGGAAGAACAAACCCGGATGCAAAGAAGAACTTTATTGAAGTACTTAAGAAAACCGTAAACTAGGTATGATAAATCTGAATCCCTAATATGAATGAATAAAACTAAGCTAATGAATGATAGATCCATCAAGCAGCAGGTAAAGTTACGTTATATAGGAAAAATAACGTAACCTATTCCTAAAACTAATTACAATGGGCTTCCTCGTCTTTTAATTTGCGCGTCAGCTTGTGGGGTGGTCGATCGACCACCTGGACCAGTCGATCGACCAAGAGTGCTGTACAGTAATGCATTCTGACGAATTCTACAGCGCGCACCGATCTTAAAACAGCTGCCATTTCTTTGTTACTTGGTCAAATTAGGCGTTCTATGCGGTGTTGGAAAGCTAAGAGGATAAGCTTTCACCTCCAATTGAAATCACTCGATTATCCGATTTAGAACTCGAGATATAGCCATCTGAATAAGGCTGCAATGTCGAGAAGCATTCTGACAGGCTATAGACCATGTAGGTCAGTCTATAGACCGTTGTAGCTGGTAATCCGCTTCTAAAACTCTCGCAAATATGTCTTTTAGGCCTTGAAATACGCACCAAGTTCATCTCTCGAGTCACTACTCCATGTCAAATGCAATGCTAAGTACTCGGGGACGGATTTGGCTCTTTTCCCGCTGGATTCTTCACATTTCTACAATATTATACAAAAACACGAAAGTAGACGGAAATAGGGAAAATAGTAGCATAAACTACATATTTGAGCTCTGAAATGCGTGTAAAATAGGGTGTAAAACATCATATTTAGGACACGCATCAGCCCTGAAGACGCCCATCCCTCACCCACAATCCGAGCGTCTTCCTCCACAAGACGCCCGGGCAAAACCTCCACAAGACGCCCGTCTTCCCCCTCTGGATGGCCGTCCAGAAGCTCCCAAATCCGCCCGTCCCGTGCCAAAGACGCCCGGATTCCCAGACAGTACTTTCGTCTTCTACAAGTTTCAAGGAAGAATGCACATCTTTTTCTAAGACCGGCGAAAAAGAGACCGGAGTCTCCCTAGAGACCAGCGATTCCTCAAAAACTTAATCGTCATTTAAGCCCTTAGTAAACCCTAATTTATGTACCTAATCCCCACTATAAATACCCCATTAGTCTAATTAGAAGAGCATGTTCTTCTTAGCAATCTTTAGTGTAGTTAATATCAATCAAATCTCTCTTTAATCTTGTAATCAACATTTAATCAAGTTTGAATACAAGTTTTATTTCCTTAATCTCTCTCTTGTTCATCCTTTATTTTGGGTAATTGAAGATTATTTGGGTTATTATTGGGAGATTGACAACCTTCCAATCAAGCATCAAGTACTTCTTTTATTCTTTGCTTTATTATTGGAATCATTAGTAGGTATAATTCTCTTAATCCCTTTTTAATTATTGTTAATCACTTTCATTTATTCATCATGTTTTACTATGTTGGTATGATTGACAACCTTGCTAGCATGCTCAACATGATAATGAGTGAGTAGTTTCCTTAGCTAGGGTTAATGGGTAATTAGGGGAAACCAACATGGGGAATGATTCATGCTTAAATTAATATGCTTTCATAGTTTATTTGCTTGCTTGTTGTGATCTCAACTTATGCACATGTTATGTTTGATGAAATGCGAGCCTATGAATCCTTGTATTTTTTTACCCAACACCTATCTTTTCAATGAGACTTGTAAGACATAAACCAACTCGAGTCTCATGAGACCATGCATAATGTTGAGTATGGAAGATTAAGTCGACTTGTAGGTGTTGTACAATCTAATCAATTCGGCTTCGGGACCCAAACTTTCCTAGGATTGTAAGACATAAACCAACTCGATCCATCACAACAATAATTGCTTGCTTATAACTTGAGAATATGTTTGTATGATCAATTCCCATGAATCTCCTATGACCCCATGACACCCTAGTGCTTTTTATCAATTGGTTACACCCCTTTTAGTTCATCTTGCTTGTTTACTTTCATTGCTATTTAGTTTAGTGATCTTCTACTTCAAACCCCAATTGTGACAGCCTTAGACACCACTAGTTGCAATAGAAATCTCATCTCAATTCCCGTCCCTTGGGATCCGACCTTTACTTGTCTCTTTACTAATTGTAGAGTTGTTTGTGAAGTTATAAATTGTGTTTTGGTCTAGGTGCTCCTAACGACAAGTACTGAAAACTAAACCCTCACGAGGGATCACGACCAAAAATGGCTCTGTTGCCGGGGACGGTGTTAACTTGATTTAGATTTTCTTGTATTGTTATTAGTTGTGTCTTTCTTTGCCTTGGGGAAGTAAAACTCCTCAAGGTTTGTTCTAATTATTTTCAAGTTGTTCGATATTTTGCAAGATGGACCTTATAGATTGTTTTGTAGAGGACCACTTAAGTATACCTTTCTTCAAAGATCCCATGCAAGCATTGGAAGCCTTGGAAACAAGTGAGGCTAAAAATATGTATTGGGAATTGGAGGTAGATCTTTTTGAGGCCGCTCTAGCTAACAAAGAACTTACTCATGCATAATCCGAATTAGTACATAACATCCTTGTGGAAGCATGTCAACCTATAGAAGATGAGCAATCTATCCTAGAAGACATCTTACAAGCTCAAGAGCAAGAGGAATTCGTCATGGAATTCGAATTTGATGAGATTGATGAGATTGAAGAACAAGTTGAATATGCCATGAGAATGGAATGTCTAATGGAGATGGAGAAAATTCTCAATGAACCTTCAAATGAGGAAAGTGAGGTACAAACTCCTACTTTAAAACCCCTTCCCCCAAATTTGAAATATGCTTACCTTGATGAATCAAAGACCAAACCCGTGATTGTTAATGATAGACTTGATAAGAACCAATTGGGAAAATTGCTTGATGTGTTGAAACAACATGAGAAGGCTATAGGTTATAGTCTAGATGACCTTAAGGGGATAAGTCCCAACTTTTGCATGCATAGAATTCATCTAGAAGAGGACCATAGACCTATCATTCAACCTCAAAGAAGATTAAACCCCCACACGCAAGAAGTTGTCAAAGGAGAGGTTATGAAATTACTTGATACGGGAATCATATATCCCATATTGGATTCTTTGTGGGTTAGCCCCGTTCAAGTGGTACCTAAGAAAGGAGGTACCACAGTGGTAACAAACGAAAAGAATGAGTTAATACCCACAAGGAAGATCACCGGTTGGCGTATGTGTATTGACTATCGAAAATTGAATTCCGTAACAAGAAAGGATCATTTCCCCCTACCATTCATTGACCAAATGCTTGAGAGGTTAGCCTCCAATAAATTCTTTTGCTACCTTGACGGGTATTCGGGATTCTTCCAAATCCCTATACACT